>NC_077227.1:174900515-175200515 GCF_027887165.1 Monodelphis domestica | reverse complement strand
AGGAAATAGATAGTAAAACTATACTAGTGGGAGACCTGAACCTTCCTCTATCAGATCTAGATAAATCAAACCAAAAAATAAATAAGAAAGAGGTAAGAAATGGGAATGAAATCTTAGAAAAATTATAGTTAATAGATATGTGGAGAAAAATAAATAAGGACAAAAAGGCATACACCTTCTTTTCAGCAGCACATGGTACATTCACAAAGACTGACCATGCACTAGGGCATAAAAACATGTCTAACAATTGCAAAACAGCAGAAATAAGAAATGCAAACTTTTCACATCAAAATTCAATAAAAATAATAATTAGTAAGGGTACATGGAGAGGTAAATCAAAAATCAATTGGAAATTAAACAATATGATTCTCCAAAACCAGTTAGTTAAAGAACAAATCAGAGAAATAATAATCATTGAAGAAAATGATAATGATGAGACATCCTTGCAAAATCTATGGGATGCAGCAAAAGCAGTACTCAGGGGGAAATTTATAACCTTGAGTTCATATATTAACAAATTAAGGAGGGCAGACATCAAAGAAATTGGCATGCAAATCAAAATATTTGAAAGGAAACAAATTTAAAAAACCCAGATGAAAACTAAATTGTAGATCCTGAAATTTAAAGGAGAAATTAATAAAATCAAAGGTGAAAGAACAATTGAATTAATAAATAAGACTAGAAGCTGGTACTTTGAAAAAAAACAAATAAAATAGACAAACTACTGGTCAATCTAATAAAAAAAAGGAAAGAAGAAACCCAAATTAAAAGTATCAAAGATGAAAAGGGACACCTCACCTCCAATGAAGAGGAAGTTAAGGCAATCATTAAAGACTATTTTCCCCAATTATATGGCAATAAATATGACAACCTATGTGATATGGATGAATATTTACAAAAATATAATTTGCCTAGATTAACAGAAGAAGAAATAGAATGCTTAAATAACCCCATATCAGAAAAAGAAATTGAACAAGCCATCAAAGAACTCCCCAAGAAAAAATCCCCAGGGCCTTTCAAAGAACAACTAATCCCAATATTATACAAACTATTTGACATAATTTGCAAGGAAGGTGTTCTACCAAATTCCTTTTATGACACAAATATGACACTGATTCCAAAGTCAGGTGGGTCAAAAGCAGAGAAAGAAATCTATAGACCAATCTCCTTAATGAACACAAATGCAAAAATTTTAAATAGAATACTAGCAAAAAGATTCCAGTTAGTGATCATGAGAGTTATTCATTATGATCAGGTGGGATTTATACCAGGAATGCAAGGATGGTTCAATATTAGGAAAACCATCCATATAATTGGCCATATCAACAAGCAAACCAACGAAAACCACATGATTATCCCAATTGATGCAGAAAAAGCCTTTGACAAAATACAACAGTCATTCCTATTGAAAACACTAGAAAGTATAGGAATAGACAGACCTTTCCAAAGAATAATAAAAAGTATATAACTAAAACCATAAGCAAGTATCAGCTGCAATAGGGATAAATTGGAAGCATTCCCAATAAGATCAGGAGTGAAACAAGGATGTCCATTATCACCTCTATTGTTTAATATTGTACTAGAAACACAAGCAGTAGCAATCAGAGAAGAAAAAGAAATTGAAGGAATTAAAATAGGCAATGAGGAGACCAAGCTATCACTCTTTGCGGATGATATGATGGTCTACTTAAAGAATCCTAGAGAATCCACCAAGAAGCTAGTGGAAATAATCAACAACCTTAGTAAAGTTGAAGGTTACAAAATAAACCCACATAAATCATCAGCATTTCTATATATTTCCAACACATTTCCGCAGCAAGAATTAGAAAGCGAAATGTCATCTAAAATCACCCTAGACAATATAAAATATTTAGTAATCTATCTGCCAAGACAAACATAGGGACTATTTTAACACAACTACAAAACACTATCTGCACAATTAAAACTAGATCTAAATGATTGGGAAAACATTAATTGCTCATGGGTAGGATGACCTAACATAATAAAAATGACAATCCTGCCCAAATTAATTTACTTATTTAGTGTCATACCCATTGAACTACCAAAAAACTTTTTTAGTGAATTAGAAAAAAACATAACAAAGTTCATTTGGAAGAACAAAAGATCAAGTATATCCAGGGAAATCATGGGGAAAATGCAAAGGAAGGAGTACTTGCAGTCCCAGATCTCAAACTATACTATAAAGCAGTGGTCATCACAACAATATGGCACTGGCTAAGAGACAGAGGGAGGATCAGTGTAATAAACTTGGGGTAAGTGACCTTAGTGAGACAATCTATGATAAACCCAAAGATCCCAGCTTTGGTGACAAAAATACACTATTTGACAAAAACTGCTGGGAAAATTAGAAAACAGTATGGGAGAGATTGGGTTTGGATCAACATCGCACACCCTACACCAAGATAAACTCAGAATGGATGAATGACTTGAATATAAAGAAGAAAACTATAAGTAAATTAGGTGAACACAGAATAGCATACTTGTCAGATGTTTGGGAAAGGAAAGATTTTAAGACCAAGCAAGAGTTAGAAAAAAATTTAAAATGTAAAATAAATATTTTATTACATTAAATTAAAAAGGTTTTGTACAAACAAAACCAGTGCAACTAAAATTAGAAGGGAAGCAACAAATTGGGGGAAAATATTCATAACAAAAACCTCTGACAAAGGTCTAATTACTCAAATTTATAAATAGTGAAATCAATTGTACAAAAAAATCAATCCATTCTCCAATTGATAAATGAGCAAGGGACATGAATAGGCAATTTCCAGTTAAAGAAATCAAAACTATCAACAAACACATGAAAAAATGTTCTAAATCTCTTATAATCAGAGAAATGCAAATCAAAACAACTCTGAGGTACCACCTCACACCTAGCAGATTGACTAACATGACAGCAAAGAAAAGTAAAAAATGTTGGAGGGAATGTGGCAAAATTGGGACATCAATTCATTGCTGGTGGAGTTGTGAATTGATTCAACCATTCTGGATGTCAATTTGGAACGTTGCTCAAAGGGCACTAAAAGAATACCTACCCTTTGACCCAACCATACCACTGCTGGCTTTGTATCCCAAAGAGATAATTAGGAAAAAGACTTGTGCAAAAATAGTCATAGCCAAGCTCTTGGTGATGGCAAAGAATTGGAAAATGAGGAAATGCCCTCCAATTGGAAAATATCTGTTGGTGTCGGAATACTATTGTGCTCAAAGAAACAATGAACTAGAGGAATTCCTTGTGAACAGGAGTGACCTCCAGGAATTGATGCAGAGTGAAAGGAGCAGAACCAGGAGAACATTGTACACAGAGACTGATACACTGTGGTACAATTGAATGTAATGGACTTCTCCATTAGTGGCAATGCAATGATCCAGGAAAATTCTGAAGAACTTATGAGAAAGAACACTGACTACATTCAGTGGAAGATCTGTGGGAGTAGAAACACAAAAGAAAAATAACTGCTTGATCATATGGGTCAATGGGGATATGATTGGGGTTATAAACCCTAAATGGTCACCCTAGTGCAAATATCAATAATATGGAAATAGGTCTTGACCAATAACACATGTAAAACCCAGTAGAATTGTGCATCAGTTATGGGACGGGACTTGGGGGAGGGGAGGAAAAGAACATGATATTTGTAATCCTGGAAAAATACTTTAAATTAGTCAATTCACTAAAATTAAAAAAAACATTTTAAAAAGAAATAAACATATACAAAATAAATAGTAAAAAAATGGTAAGCATGGTCAGTCTAGAGAAACATGGAAAAGATTTATCTGAACTGAAATAACATGAAATAAGCAGTCAGGAACACAATAACTACAACAATGCAAGTCAAAAGAAAAATCATCACAAACTAATCAAAATTAAATGTTGAAAACTGTAAAGAATAAACTTGAACCTAAAGAAGAGATGTGAGAGAATACCTCATCCTGTCCCTTCACAGAAATTTTCTCTCATTTCTTTTTTTTAAACCCTTACCATCCATTTTGGAGTCAATACTGTGTATTAGCTTCAAGGCAGAAGAGTGGTAAGGGCTAGGCAATAGGGGTTAAGTGACTTGCCCAGAGTCACACAGCTAGGAAGTGTCTGAGGCCAGATATGAACCTAGGCCTGACTCTCAATCCACTGAGCTACCCAGCTTCCCCCTCTTCTTTTTTTTAACTCACCTTTTCTATTTTAGAATCAATTCTAAGAATTGGTTCCAAGGCAAAAGAACAGTAAGGGAGAGGTAACTGGGGTTAAGTGAGTTGCCCAGGATCACATAGGTAGCAAGTATCTGAGGCCAGATATGAACCCAGGACTTCCTGACCCCAGGTCTGACTCTCTACTGAGCTACCTAGCCACCTAACTCATTTCTTTTTTAAAGATTATTTACTATAAGGGATAATTTTCTGGGAGAGGCAAAAAGAAGAAATATAGAGGGAAATGTAGGCAATATAAAAAGGTACCAATGAAAATCTATTTTAAAAAATAGTATTCTTCAACAGCTCCAATAAATCATCTCATAAAGAATATCCTATTGAAATAGGATTGGTTTTGAAGTATACCTTAATGATAATTTAATTATGGGGTTTTTAGTTTTTTGTTTGTTTGGGGTTTTGCCCTTTTTATTGCAAATGTAATTGTGTTTTGTTGTATTCTGGTGTAAAAGGGAATTCTTTGTTCTCTTTGAGTTTATACTTGTGAAAGGGAATCCTTTATTCCCTTTGTCTATTTTGAGTTAACCTTTTAGCTAACAATAACTTAAGTACTCTTACCTAGTACCTCACTAGATTGTGAAGACAGGATTAACTCTCTTTTGTCTACTTTTGAATTGAGTCAACAAAAGATTAAACACCCTACTTAGTACTAGGTGAGAAGCTATCAAGGTACTTAGAGAATTCACACCCTTAGAAATTCAATCAGCCTGGAATCTGTGAATCTTTTTGATGAGAACTTAACCTTCAGAAGATGAGAAGTAGATCCTATAGACACTGCCCTCTGGGCAGTGCTAGACAATTTGGAAACTGTGATTGGCCCCTGTGAAGAGGGAGGGGACAAGAAGTCACAATAAAAAGCAAGATCTGATGTCCTTCAGAGCAGATTGTCCTTGAGAAGATAGTCTGAAGAGATTGCCTTAGACAGTCTTTGAGGAAGATTTGCTGTAGACTATGGCTTGAGTCGTGGCCACAGAGCTCATCTTCTACTTGGTGTCTTACTCTTGGATTACTTCATTGGGTGAGTAAAATGCTGACACCCTTCCCAGCTTCTAGAGAGACTAGCTTCTGTCTTGGAGGAGGTCATGTGTTTACTCACTACCAGCCTTCCTGGTTGAGAGCTAATTAATCTCTGCCTGGATTAAGCAGACCTGGAGGAAAACATTTAGGTTGATAGAATAGATAACTTCTCTATCCCCCTCACATATATCTTCTTTATTGTTTTCTCTCTGTTTGTAAATAAATTTCTGACTCAAGATATAATAAATACTAGCAATCACATAATTTCATATAATCATTGTCCAACCATTAATTTTAACTTTTACACTGGGAGCCACATTTTAAAGACTTTGATAGACAGAGAGCATCCAAGGAAGGGAAACCAAAATGTTTCAGATTCTCATGTTCATGTAACAATTAAAGAGACTGGAAATGTTTAGCCTGAAAAATAGAAAACTGGAGGAGTTGAGGGGTGTCATGATAGATATGTTCAAATATTTGAATGGATATCACCTGGGGAAAGAATTAGTGTTGTACTGTTCAACCACAGGCACAGAACTAGCAGCAATAGGTAGACAGTTCAGAGGCAAACCTGGTCCCCATGACAAGAAAAACTTTATAACAGCCTCATCCTGCTCCCCTTTTAAAGGGTTCGTACCATGAATTTGGTCTTTAAAAAGAGCGAAAGGAAATGGTAACAAATAAAACACACGCAAATTACTATCAGAATTTCCAAGTTATTTTCCAAACAATCAGTCAACAAGAACTTAAGTATTACATACTGGTATATACCAGTCACCATGCTAGAGCATGGAGATAAGAAAAAAGAATTAAAGATCTAATCCCAATCATCTTACATTTTATTGGAGGAGATATATACATATGTAAATATATAGAGAATAAGAATAAATAACCTTAAAATAGGAAATGGGGGTACTAGCAATTGGGGGAACAGGAAAGACTTCCTGTAGAAGGTGGTACTTGAGGTGTATTAAATTTAATTGTTGTTGGACTCTGAATATTTAATAGGTGGTCACCAGAGATTTAATTTCTAAATCCCAAAATGTATTACTAAAGTAAATGGAATTTATGGTAGTTTATTTATAATATTTACAATAGAAGGAAGATATTAAGGAATGAGAGAGAGAGAGAAAAAAAACTCTGGCTTCTTCTGATATTAGTTAAAATTTCTAAGCCCCAGGGGAAGAAAAAAGCAGGATCACTAAGTCAGCCTTTCATTCACCAATGGGAACATTCTAAATGGAAAGAAGTCTGGGTGTCTGTCTTCCGGTCACTCCTCAAGGGTCTGTCTTCCAGTCTCTCCTCAGATTCAGAACCTCCAACTCAAAACTTGAATCGAAATATCTCTGAATGTCCTCTTCTGGCCTTTTTGTCCTCTTTTTAAAGATCTTTTTCTCTTGTGTCACCTCCCCCAAATTTCACTTCTACCAATCACAGCAGACTGTCCTCTCCAGGACTGCCCACTCGTTAGTTCTCACCTTCTTTGGTTAGATTATATCTTTTTGGGTTACTTAACACCTTTTTTGGTAAGTTCACCTTTTGTAGTTATTTAACACCTGTTTTTGTTAAAATGGGTAGATGTACTTAAAACACTGAGTTATCACCTTTTTGGTGACTAAAATCTAAAAATAGATTGTGGATTATAATTCTAGCTTCACTATAAATGAAGAGCTTAGTACCTTCATTGTTACAATCAAGAGATAGCGAAATCCAATCTTCACAGGTACCCTTAGAAGAAAAGGAATAGGGAGAAGCTAAGTTGCTCAATGGTTAGAGAGCCAGTTAGAGAGTTGCAAGGTCCTGGATTCAAGTTTGACCCCAGACACTTGCAACCTATTTGATCCTGGAAAAGTCAATTAGCCCCAGTTGCCTAGACCTTACCATTCTTCTGCCATGGAACCCAATACTCAGATTTTTTAAAAGATAAAAAGAAATAAAGAAGTTTGAAAGATAAGTAGATGGAGGGGGGAAACAATGGATGCCATTTGGGAAAAATTGATATTCAGATGTCTTTGTATATCCACTTTGAAAAATGTCCAATGAACTTTTAGTGATGTGGAACTTAAGTCAAGTAGAGAGCCTGGGGCTGGATACATAGATTCATGAGATATCAGAACAGCAATGCTCATCAAATCCATGTCACTGATGAAGACACTAAAGGACAGCATAAAGAAAGGAAATCTAAGAGTCCAGGAGAACATTTATCTTTAGGGCATATGGTATGTGTTACAATTCAACAAAAAAGACTGAAGAAGAATGCTCATGTGGGTTAGGAGTACCAAGAAAAAAGAGAGCATATCTACAAGGAAAGTATGATCATCAGTATCAAAAGTTGCAGAGAGGTCAAGAAGGATGATGACTGTAACAAATGGCATAGCATTTCGATTCTTAAAAGAAAAGCTAATTGAGTTACATAAGGAATTAGATAGTAAAACTATACAAGTAGGGGACTTCAACTTTCCCCTCTCAGAACTAGATAAACCTAACCATAAAATAAATAAGAAAAAAGCTAAAGAAACAAATGGAATTTTAGCAAAGTTAAATATGATCAGTCTCTGGAGGAAATTTAATGGAAATATAAAGGAGTATACCTTTTTCTCAGCTGTATATAGCACCTTCACAAAAATTGACCATGTATAAAAAGCTCACAAACAAGTATAGAATGGTAGAAATATTAAGTGCAACTTTTTTCAGACCATAATACCAAAAGAAAATAACATTCAATAAAGAGTATTGGAAGCAAAGATTAAAAATTAATGGGAAAGGGGCACCTGGGTGGCTCAGTGGAATGAGAGCCAGACCTAGAGATTGGAGGACCAAAGTTCAAATCTGGCCTCAGACACTTCCCAGGTGTGTGGCCCTGGGCAAGTCACTTAACCCCCATTGCCTAACCCTTACCACTCTTCTGCCTTGGAGCCAATACACAGTATTGATTCCAAGAAAGAAAGTAAGAGTTTAATTTAAAAAATAATAAGCTTCTTGGGAAAAAAATTCCCAAAACTACATGACTTTACAAGTGAATTCTACCTAACATTTAAAGAATAATTAGTTCTAATACCATATAAATTATTTGAAAAAAGATTTTTAAAAAGTAGTACTACCAAATTCCTTCTATGACATAAATATGGTTTTGATATCTAAATCAGAGAGGATGAAAACAGAGAAAGAAAACTGTACAACATTTTCCCTAATGAATATTGATGCAAAAAAATGAATAAAATACTAGCAAGGAGACTACAACAATATATCACAAAGATCATATACTATGACTAGGTGATATTTATACCACAAATATGGAGCTGGTTCAATATTAGGAAAACTATAAGCATCAATGACTATATCAATAAAAAAAACAATATTGTCATCTCAATAGATGCAGAAAATGCTTTGGATAAAACAGACTACCCATTCCTATTAAAAAAAAAAAACACTATGAGACTTCCGGTTAAGATGGTGGCTTAGAGAAAGCTGAAGTTCAGATCTCCGGAAAACCCTTCCCGACCGATCTCAAACTAGAAGCTCCTAAGGTGCCGAAATTCAAAACGATCAACAGCACAGACCCTGGGAACCCTCCTCCTGGACCTGGACCCGGTTCAAAAGGTACGGCTCCCCTTAAAAGCCAGAACCCAAGATCCCTCGGACCTCAGGGGTAGGAGCGCAGAGTCCAAGGCTCCCAGAAGCGGCAGCCGCGCCGGGCTCAGAGAGCAGGGTCTGAGGAACAACAACCCTCAGGGTCTTCTACCCAAGTCCCAGTCCGGGTGAAAGTTACTGCCTGGGGCCTCCGCTGCAGAGAGCTGGTCAAAACAACAGCAACCCTCAGGGCGGGCAAGACAGCCTCACGGGCTGGATCCTGCTATCCAAGTCTCAGTGAAAGTCTGTGCTCTCGGAGCTTGGGGAAGCGGCAGCCCATCCCCCCGCAGGCCGACGAAACAGCCTCATGGCCAGGGATTCTGAAGGCAACTTCCGGAAATCGAGCCAGGGGGAGAGTGTGGCCTCGTGGTCCGACCCTTCCATTCCAGTTCCAGTGAGGCATATTCAGTTTAACCCAGGGAACGCTCATAGAACCAACATCTGCCCAGGACTAAAGCCTCTGATCACCAGACAAAGACAAGAAAAGCCAATCCTCCACGTTCAGAGATGACAAACTCCACAGAAGCACAGAAGCCCCAAAATACCAAGAAAAATAAGAAGAAAGGGGCGACTCTGGACACATTCTATGGAGCCAAAATACAAAATACAGAGCAGATAGAAGAAGATATACAAGAAAATTCTCCAAAATCTTCCAAAGGAAATAGAAACTCTCCACAAACCCATGAAGAATTTGAATCAGAAAGGACCAAAAAGATGGAAGCCCTCTGGGAGGAAAAGTGGGAAATGATGCAAAAGAAATTCACGCATCTACAAAACCAGTTTGACCAAACTGTAAAAGAAAACCAGGCTTTAAAGCAAGAATTAATAAAGCAAAGCCAAAACACCAAGAAATTAGAAGAGAACATAAAATATCTCACCGACAAGGTGATAGATCTGGAAAACAGGGGGAGAAGAGAAAATTTAAGAATAATTGGACTCCCAGAAAAGCCAGAAATAAACACCAAACTGGACATGGTGATACAAGATATAATCAAAGAAAATTGCCCAGAGATTCTAGAACAAGGGGGCAATACAGCCACTGACAGAGCTCACAGAACACCTTCTACACTAAACCCCCAAAAGACAACTCCCAGGAATGTAATTGCCAAATTCCAAAGCTATCAAACAAAAGAAAAAATCCTACAGGAAGCCAGAAAAAGACAATTTAGATATAAAGGAATGCCAATCAGGGTCACACAAGACCTTGCAAGTTCTACGCTGAATGATCGTAAGGCATGGAACATGATCTTCAGAAAGGCAAGAGAGCTGGGTCTCCAACCAAGAATCAGCTACCCAGCAAAACTGACTATATACTTCCAAGGGAAAGTATGGGCATTCAACAAAATAGAAGACTTCCAACTTTTTGCAAAGAAAAGACCAGAGCTCTGTGGAAAGTTTGATACCGAAAATCAAAGAGCAAGGAATACCTGAAAAGGTAAATATTAAGGAAAGGGGAAAAATGTTATCTTCTTTTACTCAAACTCTCTTCTATAAGGACTACATTTATATCAACCTATGTATACTAATATGTGGGGAAAATGTAATGTATAAATAGGGGGTAAAGAAAGACCAAATAGAATAATGGTTCTCACACAAAGATTCACAGGGGAAGGGGAGGGGAAGAAAACTCCTATAAGAAGGAGAGGAAGAGAGGGGGTGGGGGGTTACTTAAACCTCAATCTCAGGGAAATCAATTCTGAGAGGGAAAAACATCCAGATCCATTGGGATCTTGAATTCTATCTTACCCAACAAGGGTAAGGAGAAGGGAAAACCAAGGGGGGGAGGGGGAGAGGGAGAACAAAAAGGGAGGGAAAGAGAGGGGGGAGGGGGAGGGAACAAAAAGGGAGGGACTAAAAAGGGAAACATCAAGGGAGGGGACAAGGGGGACTGATTCAAAGTAAATCACTGGACTAAAAGGTAGAGCCGAAGAAGAAAAGGTTAGAATTAGGGAAGGCAATCAAAATGCCAGGGAGTCCACAAATGACAATCATAACTTTGAACGTGAATGGGATGAACTCACCCATAAAACGTAGACGAATAGCAGAATGGATTAGAATCCAAAACCCTACCATATGTTGTCTTCAAGAAACACACATGAGGCGGGTTGACACCCACAAGGTCAGAATTAAAGGATGGAGTAAGACCTTCTGGGCCTCAACTGATAGAAAGAAGGCAGGAGTGGTAATCATGATATCTGATAAAGCCAATGCAAAAATAGACCTGATCAAAAGGGATAGGGAAGGTAATTATATTTTGTTAAAAGGGACTCTAGACAATGAGGAAATATCATTAATCAACATGTATGCACCAAATAATATAGCACCCAAATTTCTAATGGAGAAACTAGGAGAATTGAAGGAAGAAATAGACAATAAAACCATACTAGTGGGAGACTTAAACCAACCATTATCAAATTTAGATAAATCAAATCAAAAAATAAATAAGAAAGAGGTAAAAGAAGTGAATGAAATCTTAGAAAAATTAGAATTAATAGACATATGGAGAAAAATAAATAGGGATAAAAAGGAATACACCTTCTTCTCAGCACCACATGGCACATTCACAAAAATTGACCATACATTAGGTCACAGAAACATAGCACACAAATGCAGAAAAGCAGAAATAATGAATGCAGCCTTCTCAGATCACAAGGCAATAAAAATAATGATTAGTAATGGTACATGGAAAACCAAATCTAAAACCAATTGGAAATTAAACAATATGATACTCCAAAACCGTTTAGCTAAAGAAGAAATCATAGAAACAATTAATAATTTCATCAAGGAAAATGACAATGGCGAAACATCCTTTCAAACCTTTTGGGATGCAGCCAAAGCGGTAATCAGAGGCAAATTCATATCCCTGAAAGCTCATATTAACAAACAAGGGAGAGCAGAGATCAATCAATTGGAAATGCAATTGAAAAAACTCGAAAGCGATCAAATTAAAAACCCCCAGCAGAAAACCAAATTAGAAATCCTAAAAATTAAGGGAGAAATTAATAAAATCGAAAGTGATAGAACTATTGATTTAATAAATAAGACAAGAAGCTGGTACTTTGAAAAAACAAACAAAATAGACAAAGTACTGGTCAATCTAATTAAAAAAAGGAAGGAAGAAAAGCAAATTCACAGCATTAAAGATGAAAAGGGGGACAGCACCTCCAATGAGGAGGAAATTAAGGCAATCATTAGAAATTACTTTGCCCAATTATATGGCAATAAATACACCAATTTAGGAGAAATGGATGAATATATACAAAAATACAAACTGCCTAGACTAACAGAAGAGGAAATAGAATTCTTAAATAATCCCATATCAGAAATTGAAATCCATCAAGCCATCAAAGAACTTCCTAAGAAAAAATCCCCAGGGCCTGATGGATTCACCTGTGAATTCTATCAAACATTCAGAGAACAGTTAACCCCAATACTATACAAACTATTTGACATAATAAGCAAAGAGGGAGTTCTACCAAACTCCTTTTACGACACAAACATGGTACTGATTCCAAAACCAGGCAGGTCAAAAACAGAGAAAGAAAACTATAGACCAATCTCCCTAATGAATATAGATGCAAAAATTTTAAATAGGATACTAGCAAAAAGACTCCAGCAAGTGATCAGAAGGATCATTCACCATGATCAAGTAGGATTCATACCAGGGATGCAGGGCTGGTTCAACATTAGGAAAACCATCCACATAATTGACCACATCAACAAGCAAACTAGCAAGAACCACATGATTATCTCAATAGATGCAGAAAAAGCCTTTGATAAAATACAACACCCATTCCTATTAAAAACACTAGAAAGCATAGGAATAGAAGGGTCATTCCTAAAAATAATAAACAGTATATATCTAAAACCAACAGCTAATATCATCTGCAATGGGGATAAACTAGATGCATTCCCAATAAGATCAGGAGTGAAACAAGGATGCCCATTATCACCTCTACTATTTGACATTGTACTAGAAACACTAGCAGTAGCAATTAGAGAAGATAAAGAAATTGAAGGCATCAGAATAGGCAAGGAGGAGACCAAGTTATCACTCTTTGCGGATGACATGATGGTCTACTTAAAGAATCCTAGAGATTCAACCAAAAAGCTAATTGAAATAATCAACAACTTTAGCAAAGTTGCAGGATACAAAATAAACCCACATAAATCATCAGCTTTTCTATATATCTCCAACACAGCTCAGCAGCAAGAACTAGAAAGAGAAATCCCATTCAAAATCACCTTAGACAAAATAAAATACCTAGGAATCTATCTCCCAAGACAAACACAGGAACTATATGAACACAACTACAAAACACTCGCCACACAACTAAAACTAGACTTGAACAATTGGAAAAACATTAACTGCTCATGGATAGGACGAGCCAATATAATAAAAATGACCATCCTACCCAAACTTATTTATCTATTTAGTGCCATACCCATTGAACTACCAAAATACTTCTTCACTGATTTAGAAAAAACCATAACAAAGTTCATTTGGAAGAACAAAAGATCAAGGATATCCAGGGAAATAATGAAAAAAAACACATATGATGGGGGCCTTGCAGTCCCAGACCTCAAACTATATTACAAAGCAGCAGTCATCAAAACAATTTGGTACTGGCTAAGAAACAGAAAGGAAGATCAGTGGAATAGACTGGGGGAAAACGACCTCAGCAAGACAGTATACGATAAACCCAAAGATCCCAGCTTTTGGGACAAAAATCCACTATTCGATAAAAACTGCTGGGAAAATTGGAAGACAGTGTGGGAGAGACTAGGAATAGATCAACACCTCACACCCTACACCAAGATAAATTCAAAATGGGTGAGTGACTTAAACATAAAGAAGGAAACCATAAGTAAATTGGGTAAACACAGAATAGTATACATGTTAGACCTTTGGGAGGGGAAAGGCTTTAAAACCAAGCAAGATATAGAAAGAATCACAAAATGTAAAATAAATAATTTTGACTACATCAAACTAAAAAGCTTTTGTACAAACAAAACCAATATAACTAAAATCAGAAGGAAAACAACAAATTGGGAAAAAATCTTCATAGAAACCTCTGACAAAGGTTTAATTACTCATATTTATAATGAGCTAAATCAATTGTACAAAAAATCAAGCCATTCTCCAATTGATAAATGGGCAAGGGAAATGGATAGGCAGTTCTCAGATAAAGAAATCAAAACTATTAACAAGCACATGAAGAAGTGTTCTACATCTCTTATAATCAGAGAGATGCAAATCAAAACAACTCTGAGGTATCACCTCACACCTAGCAGATTGGCTAACATAACAGCAAAGGAAAGTAATGAATGCTGGAGGGGATGTGGCAAAGTAGGGACATTAATTCATTGCTGGTGGAGCTGTGAACTGATCCAACCATTCTGGAGGGCAATTTGGAACTATGCCCAAAGGGCGACAAAAGAATATCTACCCTTTGACCCAGCCATAGCACTGCTGGGTCTGTACCCCAAAGAGATAATGGACACAAAGACTTGTACAAAAATATTCATAGCTGCGCTCTTTGTGGTGGCCCAAAACTGGAAAACGAGGGGATGCCCATCAATTGGGGAATGGCTGAACAAACTGTGGTATATGTTGGTGATGGAATACTATTGTGCTCAAAGGAATAATAAAGTGGAGAAGTTCCATGGAGACTGGAACAACCTCCAGGAAGTGATGCAGAGCGAGAGGAGCAGAACCAGGAGAACATTGTACACAGAGACTAATACACTGTGGTATAATCGAACGTAATGGACTTCTACATTAGGGGCGGTGTAATGTCCCTGAACAACTTTCAGGGATCCAGGAGAAAAAAAAACACCATTCATAAGCAAAGGATAAACTATGGGAGTGGAAACACCGAGAAAAAGCAACTGCCTGAATACAGAGGTTGAGGGGACATGACAGAGGATAGACTTTAAATGAACACTCTAATGCAAATACTAACAACAAAGCAATGGGTTCAAATCAAGAAAACATCTAATGCCCAGTGGACTTACGCGTCGGCTATGGGGGGTGGGGGGAGGAAAAGAAAATGATCTATGTCTTTAACGAATAATGCTTGGAAATGATCAAATAAAATATATTAAAAAAAAAAACACTAGTTAAGGGGGAAGCTGAGTAGCACATTGGATAAAGGGTCAGGCCTAGAGATGGGAGATCCTAGGTTCAAATCAGACCTCAGACACTTCCTAGTTGTGTGACCCTGGGCAAGTCACTTAACCTCCCCATTGCCTAGCCCTTATCACTTGCTTTGGAACCAACACATAATATTGATTCTAAGGTGGAAAGTAAGGGTTTTTAAAAAAACACCAGAAAATGTAGAATAAATAAAACCTTCTTAAAATGATAAGTAGTGTCTATGAAAACCAAGAGCGAACATCACCTGTAATGGAGATAAACTAGAAGCCTACCCAGTCGGATCAGAAGTGAAGCAGATATGTCCATTAATAGCATTATTATTCAATATTGCATTAAAAATGCTAACTATAAGACAAGAAAAGAAATTGAAGGAATTAGAATGAACAATGAGGAAATTGCACTCTTGCTCTTTATAGCTAATATAATGATATATATATTTAAAGAACCCTAGTGAAGCAACTAAATATCTAGTCAAAACAATAACTTTAGTAAAGTTGTAGAATAGAAAAGAAACTCACATATATCATCAGCATTTCTACATATTACCAATAAAATCCAAGAGGAAGTGATAGAGAAATTCCATTTAAAATAACTGAACACTGTATAAAATGCTTGGGAATTTACCTGCTGAGAAAAATCCAGGGACTATATGAATACAATTAAAAACACTTTTCACAAATGTAAAGATAGATAATTTTTCATGGGTAGATCAAGTTAATATAATAAAAATTACTATTCTATCTAAATTAGTTAACTTATTCAGTGCCATATCAATCATACCACCAAAGAATTATTTTATAGAGCTGGAAAAAAATAACAGAATTCATCCAGAAAAACCAAAGGTCAAGAATATCAAGGGAATCAATGAAACAAAAAATGTAAAGGAAGGTGACCTACTAATATCAAATATTCCAGACTATATTATAAAGTGATAAATCACCAAAACAATCTGTTACTGGCTAAGAAATAGAGTGATGGTTCAGGAGAATAAAATATGAAATATACAGTAGTAAATGACCATGATAATCTAGTGTCTGTTAAATCCGATGATCCAAGCTTTTGTGGCAAGAATTCACTATTTCACTAAAAAAAAGCTAGAAAAATTAGAACGTAATTAACAGAAAGTAGGCATTGAATAGCATCTTACACTTATACCAAGACAAGGTAAAAATGGATAAATTATTTAAACATAAAGGGTGATATCATAAGCAAATTAGGAGGGCCTGGGAGAAAATATCTGTCAGAATAATGGATAAGAGAATAGTTTATTGTCAAACAAGAAATAGAGAAGATTATGAGAAGTAAAATGGATAATTCTGATTACATGAAATCAGAAAGTTTTTGCATAAACAAAACCAATGCAGCTAAAATTAGAAGGAAAGCAGAAAATTGTGGGGAACATTTTCACAGTAAGTTTCTCTGATAAAAGGCCTCATTTCTCAAACATACAGGGAATTGAATTGGATTTTTTTTAAAAATAAGGACCATTCCTCAATTGACAAATGGTCAAAGCAAATAAATGGGCAATTTTCAGAAGAAGAAATTAATGATCATGAAAAGAATACTCTAAATTGCTCATCATTAGAGAAATGGAAACTAAAACAAACTCTGAGATACTACCTCGTACCTATCAGATTGGCTAACCTCACACAAAAGGAAAAGAACAAATGCAGGAGGGGATATGAAAATATGAATACATTAATGAATTGTTGGAGTTGTGAATGGATCCAACCATTGTAGAGAACAATTTGAAACTATAACCAAAATGGTACATAATTTTGACCCAGCCATACCACTACTAGTTCTATATCCCCAAAAGATGAAAGGAAAAAATACTCTATGTACAAAAATATTAATAACAGCTCTTTTATGGTGGCCAAGAATTGGACATTGAGGGGAAGATGCCTATCAATTGGAGAATGTATGAACAAGTTGTGGTTTGATATTGTGATAGAATACTATTGTGCTATAAGAAATGACATGCAGTATGATTTCAGATAAAGCTAGAAAGACAGTAATAGCAATATTGTAATAATGATCAACTATAAAGGACCTAACTACTCTGATCAATACAATGATCTAAGACAATTCCAAAGGACATATGAAAAATGTTATCCACCTTCAGAGAAAAAAATTGAACTCTGCATGCAGATTGAAGAATAATTTTCACTTTTTTATTGTTCTTGCTTTTTGAATATGACTAATATGGAAATATATCTTATATATGACCTTACATGTAAAATTGATATCATATTGCTTGCCTCCTTGATAAGTGTGGGAAGTTCTAGAGGGAGAAAGAGAATTTGGAATTTTAAAAAAATGTTTAATGGATGTTTAAAATAAATATTTTTATGGGATAAGAAAAGACTAGAAGATTTGGTAATTAACTTTGGATAGAGAAGTTTCAGTTAAGCAGTGAGCTCAAAGGCCAGACTTCAAAGGGTTGCAGAGTGAATGAGAGGGGAGGAATTAGAGGCAATGAATACCAAAAGTTTGTTTTTGTTTTTATTTTTCTAGGCATTATGATGAAAAAGAGAGAAAGGAACAGATAGTCAATAGCTTGAATTTTGTTTTATTTTTTAAAGAGTGGAGAGTACTTGAGTATATTTGAATGCAGTAAGGAGCCAAAAGAAAGTAGTAAAAGATTAGAAAGCAGAAATGGTTGCAGTTATTTCATCTTAATATAAAGAATAATATATAATACAAATATATATAATATAAAGCATTATACATGAAGCATAAATCTTAACATAAAGCATTGAAAATATGCATAAAATCAAGTTACAATATAAATTTCAATAGCATTTTTAAAAAGTAGTCTCAAATAGTTAGATGGAAACATAGCAATATTCAGCATCTTGTTTTCTTCTTGTAAGTAATAAAGATGATTAAGGACAGCCAAACTAAATATATGCAAAATTGGAAGTGAGTATAATGCTATCACAAGTTATGAAAAATATTTTATATAAAGGATCATTTATCATTCTTTCATAAAGTGCTCATGTATTTTAGTTGTCTGCTAATGTCTGTACCTATCAGTTGGTGGTCTATTGATGTTTCTATCATAGACTTTTTTCTCTTCAGGGGGTTACAAATTAGCCCCCAAGTTTTCTGCAGGCTGAAGGTTAATATGTTCATTTTTGGCCAACTTCAATTATTTGAATTGACTAAAGAATCCATTTAATCCATATTATAGTTTTGCAATTAAGAAAAATGTAGCTTTACTGAGGCATAATGCCTTTCAGCCCTTGTAAAACAAACCCCTAGTTAAAGATTTCCAGAGGGTTTTAAAAATTCAAATTCTCCAGACCTTTGGTCCATAAATCACAGTAGGACTTTGGACATTTAAGAATATTTTTAAATGTCTGAATCTTGGAAAACCCTTTTAACCTATGCAGAGTGCTTTTATATGTGTGTGTATTATGTGTATATGTATATATATGTATATATATATATATATATATATATATATATATATTCATGATACTTAAGCAGTGTAGTCTAAAACCTAACCTGCATCATACTGATACAAAAAATATTACATGATTATTCTAGAGGTCACTGTGGAAAGAGCATTGGATTTGGAGTTAGAAGACCGGGGTTCAAATTCCATCTTGCATACTTACTGGGTTACTTTGGGCAAGTCATTTAATCTCCTGGACCTCAATTTTCTCATATGTAAAATGAGGAGTTTGGACTAGATGAGCTCTGAGGTCCCTTCCAGTTCTAGATTTATGATCCTTAATACAGAGAAGTCAGGTTCTTTAGTGTAGTTCTTATTGTTAAATGTGGTCAATGGATTTTAATGAAATCATCTTTTAAATATTTGAAAACTTTTTAATGAAAGAGATGAGGAAAAAATCAATGACATGTCCAACTTGTGTTTATGTTCTTTTTAAATACTATTAATACTATAAACTTTGAGCAATAATAGTTTCTGTTCTGATGACCAGCATTTCCAATCCTGCTTAATTTCATCCTGTTGTGTTCATCTCCTGAAAGAAATAAATCTGATCATTAGGCACTGCCTTCCCTGTAAGTTCATTAAATGTACAATATTGTCTTTTTAAGAGACTGTCGTTTAATGCTTCTAAACCAGATGTTAAATGCCTTCTTCTTCTCTATGTGTCCTTGTGTGTTCACTAATGTTGGGCTTCTTAGGACTGTGAGTGCCTGCAGGGTTTCAACAGTCAGAATGAAAATATTATCAATTAGTGCCCAACAACAGCTGTTTTGGACAAATTTCTGACACCCAATGCTTTACAACTCTCAGTAAGGCTCCTTCTTTATTGAATAGATAGAGTTTACTGTCTTGCTGTCATCCTGTCTCTGCAACCCTAGAAGCTGCTGTGGTTCAGAAATCTGTTTGTGTGTGTCTATGTGTGCTGTCTTTTCTTCTTCCTCAAGGTCACTGGCACCATAGGAAACTAACCAGTGATCCCCAATCAATCAATCAATAATCATTTATTAAACATTTTTGTATTATAATAAATTTTGAAATTGCAAAAATAGTCATTGCCTTCAAGGAGTTTAGAGTCCAATGAAAGTAATTTGTAAAAAATTCTGGCGGCTATTATTCCTGCCTTTTATTCAAGAACCAAAGAAGGATCTCCCAGGCACTGACACAAAATCCACAAGATCCACAATGCCCAAGAACACATCTATGTGGATCTACATGTTTGATTTGGGCAAGTCATTTAATGTCCTGGACCTCAGTTTCCTCATCTGTGAAATGGGGAGCTTAGATGGGATTAACAATGGGACCCCTTTTGGCTCCAGATCTGTAATCTTATGATCAGATGCTTTTTTCCAGATAAGCCATTCAGTTTGAATCTACGAGAGAAAAAGAAATACTGCCATGTTTTAGGCAGGTTGAGATTTATTAAGAAAATGCATCATATAATGATGCATATGAATGCATCAAAATATGCATTTATATAGCTCATATTACATTCCTGGCACTAAGGACTTTAAAATATGTCACATATTTATAAAGAGTATAATCAATTGATATGCATTTATTAGATGCTGACACTTTCTAGCTATGTGACCCTGGGCAAGTCACTTAAGCCCATTTGCCCAAGTTTCTTCATCTGTAATTTGAGGAAAGTAAAACATTATGTTTTCTGAATTCAGGGATTTGCAGGTATTTGTTCTCCACTTCCCAATTTAGAAAGTCACTAATCTTTCCCCTTATTAAAAATCAGATTACCTAATGTATCCTGGTTAAGTTTTCCTCTTATTGATTAGTCTTATTTGATTATTTTATTTTACTATATAGAAAAATCTGTCTCCCTCTATATTCTGGGTCCAGTGCCAAAACTGAAGTAGATGACTGGTCCTGGTTTGTTATGCAATTGGTATGCATTGCTTAATAAATTGATATACTTAGTAGTTCAAAAAATGCCCCCAACAACAATAAGTCTTATATTTACTCTTAGGTACTCCGTTTTTGGAAGTGCAATGGAGGGCAAGCAATTTAGCCTTAACATTACTTCATGAGAAGATCAGTTGACGTATCTAAGGATTCTTTAGTCTGAGGGAAAAAAGACTTATAGAGAACTTGCTAGTCCTCTTAAAGTATTTCAAAGGTTATTTTATGGTAAAAAGATTAGACTTTTCCTCCTTGGTCTCAGAAGGTAGAACAAGAAACAATGTCAAACTTGTTTTTTCATTTGATATCCCTTCCACATGCTAATGTGGAAAAATATTTTACATGATTGCACATGTAAAATCTATCAAATTATCTTCTCAGAGAAGGGAGGATGGGAAGTAAGGAGAAAATTTGGAACTCAAAAAAATTTCTAAAATGATTTCTTTTTAATGTTTTACTTGGAATTGGGGAAAAATAAAAGTTTATTAAGAAAATAAAAATAAATAAAGAAGCAGAGGGTGGAAGCTGCAAAGAGAAACATTTAGATTTGGTGGGAAGAAAAACTGCCTAATGATTACACCTTACTGAAATCAGAATGAGCTGCATTGAAAAGTAGTGGATTCCACTTCAGGGGATGTCCTCAAGCAAAGGCTGGATGACCACAAGTTGGATAGGTTAAAGAGATTTCTGTGTTTTTAGGCAATAATATTCTTGATGATTTTATTTTATTTAAAAATAAGTATCTACTGGTTTCCTAATTATTTTTTATTATATACTTGGTAGCCTCACTCTCCCACCTCCCATCTCTAATCATTTACCAAAGTCTGTTCATTCTACCTATCAGGTCTCTTATCTATTCCCTTTCTTTCCACTGACATTACTATCACATTGATGCAAACCCACCCCCATCACCTCCCATCTGGATCATTACAACAGCCTGATAGCCATTTACCCTGCCTCCAATCTCTCCACACTCCAGGTCATTCTTCATTTAGCTGTCAAAAAACGAAACACAGATCTGACCATGTCACCCCACCTACACTACTTCCCTATTTGCCTGCAGGAATAAATATGAAATTTTCTGTTTTGAATTCAAAGCCTTCCATAACCTGATACCCTCCAACATTTCTAGTATTCTTAAACCTGACTCATTTTCTAGAACTCTGAGATGCATCAACACAGGCCTCCTTACTGGTCCTTGTACAAGACACTCCATCCCTCACTTCTAGGCACAATCAATATTTGTCTCCCATGCCTAGAATTCTCTCTTTCCTCATCTCCATTTCCTGGCTTCCCTGGTTTCCTTCAAGTCTCATCTAAAATCCCACTTTCTCCTTCATTTTTAAAATTTTATTTGTTAGTTACATCACAGTTTCCAGGTATCTTCCTCCCTTCCTTTTATATCCCCCTCCCAAAAAGAGAAGGCATCCATTCAAAGAAAAACATATGTGTATATAAACTATGTTTTTCATTCTTCTATTTATCAGTTCTTTCTCTGAATATGGATATTTACGTGTTATTCTTTTTTATTTTGTTTTGTTATCATGTAAAACATGCAAAGTCACTCATAAACAAAACCCCAAAATGAAACCATAAATACACTCATGTGAAAGATGACTCCAACAGTCCTTTCTCTGGAAGTGGATAGCATTCCCCATCATGAGTCCTTCAGAATTATCCCAAATCATTGCATTGCTGGAGTAGCCAAATTTTCACAGTTGATCGTCATGCGTCAGTTCCTGCAGATCTTTCCAGATTTTTCTGAAATCATTTTGCTTATCATTTCTTATAGCATGATAGTATTCCATTACCAACCTTTGACATGTTTTTCAAGCATTAATTTTGTACCTCTATATAATGTTCTCCTGATTATACACATTTCACTTTTCATAATTTCAAGTAGGTCTTTCCATGGTTTTTTCATTAATCTGCTCACCATTTCTTAAAAATCCCACTTTCAACAAGAAGACTTTCCTCATCCCTATTAGTGCTAGTGTCTTCCCTCTGAAATTATCTCCAAGAAATCCCTTATTCGAGAATCCTAAAAGGCTCAGTGCAGTTTAAGCTTTAATAAGCTTAAAACTTAATAACAACTTTAACAAGCTTTCATAAGATTTAAACTGCACCTAAATTTAAAAACAAATTAAAAATAAATTAAATTTAAGGCTTTTGGACACCTTGTATCTTGTTTGTACATGGTTGCATGTTGTTGGAATTTGCACACAGTAAGCATAGTTTGCATATTGTCTTCCCCATTCAAATGGTAGCTCTTTAGGAGCAAAGACTGTTTTTTGTCCTTTTATTATTCCCAAGGCTCAGCACAGTGGATGGCACATAGTAAGTATTTAATAAATGCTTGTTGTCTTGGCATGACCCATGTGCCTTAACGTCCCTACCCATCCTAATGAATAGTCATCCATTAAGTACGAGACAACTCTAGTGACTGTAAGACGTTACTATCACATAAATCACAAATAGGAAAGGAAGGTTTCCACGGGATAATTACTTGTCAGTTTTTAAAAATGAATAAGCCGAGGGGTTGAGATGATTTATTATGAGAACTCTGATCTGGATTGATATTCCCACCTTGCAAACAGAACAACTATAAGCAATTTGTTGGCAGGTTACACTAAAGCTGGGAAGTGAAAATAAGTCTCAACTGTCTAAAACCACTGGATCAGAGAAGGAGAGGATTTGCAATACTAGTCAATGTCATTATCCTGCTGTTTCATTGAAAATATTCATTGTACTCTTTTCCTAGGAAATAAATAAATTATCCACTCTAGCCCTGCTTTAGATGGACCTGGGAATATTATTTATTCATTTGTAAGATAAATGTTAACCTGCAAATAGGGAGGCCAGGTGACACAGTGCATGGAGTACTAGGTCTGGAATCAGTAAGATCTGAGTTCAAATTTGACCCTACTTCCTAGCTGTGTCACCCTAAATAAGTTGCTTTCACCCTGTTTGCCTCAGTTTCTTCATCTATAAAATGAACTAATGTAGGAAATATCAAATCACACCAATATTTTTGCCAAAAAAAATTCCAAATGGGGTCACTAAGGGTTGTACACTACTGAAATAACTGAATAACAGCAGTGACAACACCACCAAAAGGATAAATGTTAACCTACAAATATTAAACTATAAAAACTATATCCTTGACTTGGAAATCACTATGATACAGCAGAAATGAGTGCCAGCTGGGCTTGGGTTCAATCTCCCTCTATGCCACTTAATATCCCTTTTCCTCTTTAGGCTTCATATAAACACATTTATTTTAAGTATTTACTATATACAAAGTACTGTGTATATGCTATATACAACAAACACATTTATTAAGTGCTTACTATATACAAGTACTTACTAAGTACTAGGGTTCCAAAAATAAGACAGTTTCTACTGTCTAGGAACTTATATTGTAATGGGGAAAGGCAGCCCTTTGAGGAAATTTTGGTTGTAAATTAGGTGGAATAGGTACAATAGCAAAGCAGATGATAATGCACTTTCTTTAGTGTCATTTCCTCTAGTAAAACTATATCTGTTTCTGCTGTTTGAACCATTTGACTTTTAAAATATGAAATAAGACTTAGAACATGAGTGATTGACAGGGCATGGGATTAGAATTTTCCCTGGAGCTGGTGGAATAGAATCCCAGAGAAAGTTAAGCAACTGACAATCTCTTTGGACCTGGATGAAGGAAGAGGAGTATTTTCCTGGAGCAGCTTAAGAACTATCATTCAATTTACAAGCCTGGGAATATCTTTGGCTGTGGAATGGAAGGCAGTCTTCATTCTTCTGCCGGACAGATAGAACAGACCACCTTTGGATATTTCTCTTGGGATTTTTGGACTTTGCCCAACAAAAGACTGTGTTGTAAGATTACTAATCCCTAAAGACTGCCTTTAATGTACTTTGAAATAAGATAGTTGTAGTCAGATAGCTTATAATTTAGAGGGTGAAATAAGATCTCTCCCTTTTCCCTTCTTTCCCTTTTTACTTTCCCCTCCTTTGTTTAATAAAATCAAAATATTTATATGTTCCTTCTATGTTTCTTCCCTAAAATCCTTTCAAACCTATTGTAATATTTCATGACTAAGCCAAAGATTTTGGTACCATTGATTTTCTTTCCTGAGTCTATCAATAGCTATGGTTACTGAGAAAGTAGAACTGATAGCATCCCCAGAGTTCCATCTATATAAGTTTCATGTATACTTGCTTCTTAGATGATAGACTTTGAAGGATGGTTGGAGGCAGGGCCAGTGTGGGGGAGGTATATCTTGTCTTGGGACTATGAAACTTTCTTGCCCATTCTCACTATGTGGCTGGCAGTTGGTAGCAAGGATAGTGGGCCCCTTCACAAAGTTTTCTCCTCTTGCTGATGAGCAGAGGAACCAGGCTAGAAGGTGAAAATATTTCTGGAAAAGGGCTTTGTGAAAAGAATCTCTTTACTCAGAACCTATTTTTGAGTTTCATTTCAGAAATCATGGTCACCAGATCTGTTTCACGAAATCAATCATTAAAAATTTTTGAAAGAAGACCCACTGCTCTATATCCCATTACTTCCATTTCAGCCCTCTGTTGTTTTCACAGCACACAGTAAAACAGTGGAGGAATTATAGTCTAGTGGGAAAGGCCCTCGACCTCAGTCAAGACATCTCTTCTATAATCCTAATTCATTCTGATGCTATTTCTATGGAGGAAAATAACTTAAACTCTCCAAACTTAAATTTTTTCATATTTAAAGTGAGGTTCAAAAGAATTGTATTAACCTACTCAAAGGGAGGCTGTAGGGAAAGAGTTTTCTAAATCTTATGATACGATACACATATGACTTATCAAGGAGAGTGGGGTTCCTCTGCATTCCACCAAGCTTCCCTTGCTTCCTTTTATTCTTCTTCGTTGTTATTACTGTTCAGGCATTTCAGATGTGTCTTATTCTTCATGACCCTATTTGGAGTTTTCCTGGCAAAAATACTGGAATGGTTTGCCATTTTCTTCTCCAGTTCATTTACAGAAGATGAAGTTGAGGCCAAGATTAAGTGACTTGCTCAGGGTCACATAGCTAGTAAATTTCTGAGGCCAGATTTGAAAGGAGTTTTCCTAACTCCAGACCTGGCACTCTATGTACCACATAGATTTTTTTTTTGCTCTTTTGCTCTTTCCTTTGCTCTTTTAGACATACTCAGCTAAGGCCAAACAAACTTTAATATCTACATACCCAAGGTGGCTGGAACTCATGAATTTTTGCTATCTAAGAGAATGGTGTCCAAAATAACTTTTCTAACTGAAAAATTAGAGAGAACACTAGTCTGGGATTTCAGAATACCTTAGATAAGATTCCTACCTCAGAATCCTAGTTGAAATCTTTATTAACTATCTGAACCTGGTAAAATCATTCTATCTTTCTCAACTTCAGTTTCCTCCTCTCAAAAATGGAGACCTATTGGAATGGAATGGAAACCTATCTTTGTTGTTGTTTCAAAGGAGGTAATATATAGGTATATAATATATAATGGTGCTTTGTGAACCTTAGAGTATTACATTTATATAAGATTTATTATTTATGTTATATGCTATTTCTGTAACAACGTTCATGTGCATATTATTTATATAACATTTATTATGTGATTTCTATTTTGTTATATTTATGAATAGAAAAAGTTACCATAACAATTATTGCTATTTTTTATTAATATAATTTATTTACAATTGTCTCAACCCCTCCATCCCCTTCCCACATCATAGAAGGCATCATCCAGGAGACAGATAACTTTTTTAATGACTTTTATGTTTCCATTTTTTCAGTTCATTCTCTGGAGATAACATTTACAAGTGATTCTTCAAACATAAAATTTGTAGTTTTGTATAATTGCTGTTCCTTATCCCATATAGTTTTCCCAATCTTTTTTAAATTATCCTGCTCATTGTTTCTTATAATGCCTTGCTATTATTATTAATTATATTTTTATGTTGTTATTATTATTAATAGATGTTATTTGCAGTATCAAATAGAATGATGTTACCTTTAAAATAGCAATCAAAGCTTCTATTTCACTGACCTCTTCCAGCTCATATTTGCCCCCAATAATTTTAAGTGGACTAGTTTCCAATTTGTTGATGCTTGATTGTGGCACTGAACTGCAATTAAGATCTTCAGGTATGGAATATTACAACTTCTATCTTCAACATTCCCTGAAAACAACCAAAGTACTGTAATAGATCCTACTCTTAGGAGAATTATGGTAGTAAGGAAGCGTTGTAGCCTTAAGACCAGGAAATAAACTAGGGGAAAGATTGGATCTTACACTACTACCCCCACACCACTTCCTGTTCCCCTCTCAACTGATTTGAAAACTCTTCTCAGAAATAGTACGGTTGAAGATTTCTTTTAATAACTAACTCACCCTCAAATCTTTAACTAAGAGGTCTTTTATTCTTTTAAAGAGAGGAGGTAAGGAGAGGGAAGGGGAGAGAGGAAAATGGGTTTCCCTAACTTCCTATATTTTCCTGTAGATTGGAGATTTCACAATGTGTTCAATTCAGGAAATAAAGTTATTTTTCTCTAAGGGGAGATGTTGACAGCAAAGGCTGACAGAGTTTCTTCTGATCTAAGCTCCAAAGTCTTCCCAGTACTCCATCATATAAATAATCATTGACCAAAAGAGAGTCTGGCTTCCACCTTCCTCCCAACAGTCAGGAAGAAGTGAGTGAGGTTCAAGCAGCTGGGCTTCCAAACTGCTCCCTTCAAGATTCTATTGGAACTCTGTCTCCATCTCCATTGATTGGCATTTCACCAAATTCCAAGCCTCTTGCTTTTTCTTGCAGATCTCTTTTGTGTTGCAATGTCATCAATTACAAATGCCCATTTTTTCTTATATTGGCAGAAAATACAACTGTATTTCTGCAACTGTTTTTTTCCACACTTACCTTTTTAATGTATGAATATATCTTAACTGTCTAAACAATGATACTATGCTATTTTAAAGTATTCCACAACCCCCAAAAATAAAAATCCTAGCCTGTCTTTACTATTCTAAACTATCTAACCCTATTCTAAGGTTTGGGATTAAGGAAAGTGGGATAGGTTATAGAAGTACAATATAGAAATATGGTTTTGAAAACAACAATAACCAATGCAAAATTTTAAATATTTATTAACAACAATATAGCTTCCTTATTTCCTAATGACTATAGCCTGTTCTAAAGTTTTTTTATAAACAATATCCATTCCTGACATTATCAATTAAATATGCTCTCTGTCTTTAATCTATCTAAAATTTTAAATGATCTACGTAATCTTGCTTTATGTGTTAGTTGTTAGAATGTCAGTAATTTAACCGTATAATGTTAGACTGCTAGTTGCATTAGTATTTTACATAGATTTCTCTGTACAAATTTTTACATATGTACAATTATGATACATTTTGTATATGAGTTCTGTTCAAAGTCATGGAGATAAGAAAAATTTCTTTGTTTGAATTTTCCACAGAAACTCATCATCATATCAGTATGAATTTTTGTATGTGTTCTAATTATGAAATGTTACATACTCACCCAATCCATGAGATTCCTTTCCATGTTGTGCTTGTGTGTGGTTGTATATATGTGCATATACCTATGTGTGAAGTTAACATGTATGACAACTTCATCACCATCAGTTCTAGA
The DNA here is from genome assembly GCF_027887165.1 of Monodelphis domestica. NCBI lineage: Eukaryota > Metazoa > Chordata > Mammalia > Didelphimorphia > Didelphidae > Monodelphis > Monodelphis domestica. The sequence continues at coordinate 175,172,442 of NC_077227.1, read as the reverse complement.
TTTCAAAGTCTCTCCATTACTTTGGTATTGATTGTACAAAACATACATGTCTTGGGTTTTTCATCTGAAGCTTACTCGTATTGTCTGTCATCTCACCTTGATTGATGTACCGTGTTCTTTAACATACAGAAACATGCATGCATGTAAGCTCTTTGTATGCCTGAGTGTAAGATTGATTTTTCTTGTTTGCTTGTGCCTGGAAGTGAGTTTGAATTCTTCATGCATTCCTGTCAGTCTTTATAAATTGGTTCTTCATGCATGGATGTATGCTTTTCCGTCTGATAATTTTCATGTATGGGTATATGTAGTATGTTGTACTGAATAGAATTTTAAGATGTATTTTATGATTTTGAAATGTGCTATTGTCTTATATCATTTGATGTTTCATTTTACAAGGGGTTTCATTTATGTAGATTTGACTTCTTAAAGTGTTTATATTGGGAGATTATCTTGACTTTTGAATTTTCTTTGAGATAAAATTTTCCTTTAATCTATGATGTTTATGTTCTTGTTGGTATAGATAAAATTCTACTTAATGTAATGTGTTTTGCAGAGATATGCCTTTGACCTTTGACTGAGTCCATCTACCCCGACTGTTTGACAAGGTCATGGTCTGAGGAAGGAAGGTCAGCAAAGCAGACCCCAGAATGAGGGCCCCCTGCTGATCCCCCTCTGTGACTTCTTTCCCCAAATTTTCCCCACTAGTGGACATGTTATGATTATTATTCTCTCCCCAATACAGGAGAAATAACATGAGAGCAAATACTTACAGGATCAATAAATATATATCTTACTTTAAGCCCCCTAGGTTATTACTCCAAAAAGATTGCAATTATATAATAAAAGCCCAAAAATTACTGCCCATGACCCCTCCTTTCTCAAGCACAAGATATGCTCCAAGGCCCTACAACATAATGAATCTTGTCCTACAGTTACTACATGTGAATGAATTTATTGGAACAGAAGCCAAGCAGCATCACTAGGCATCTCAAAGTAACACAAGAAAAACAGAACTTGTAAATTAAAGAAAACCCCAAAATTGGTCTGCCTAAAGTCCTCACACCTAGATATGAATATGTTTTGTTGTTCATCTCCCAAGCAATTATGATGGATAGTTAAAGCTGACCAAAAGCACAATGATCCTCTCAGTAGGTCAAGGGATACTAACCTACAAATGGCTTTATTCACATTAATCATATCTATCACGGAGTATTGTAGAAACCTAGTTTGATCACAGAATTCTTTGTTGTAGTAACATCACAAGAGTGTTATTTAGGTGATTTGATAACACCCCAAACAAACTGTAGAATGTCACATACATAGAGAATTGATTATGTGGGTGTACTAAAAACCTATATAATAAACATACCATGATACCATGGCAGAGCACTGTATGTGGTACCTGTGTACATGGACTGAATGTGTGGTGTATCTCACCTCGTTTATCTGACCATGATGTCACATCTGGGTAGACAACCCTGGGTCCTCAGAAAGCTGCTGGATGGACCTCTGGATGTATCCTTAGTATAAGTAACTTTGTTTCATTCTCATTGTTGTAATTGTTATTGTAATTGTAATTGTAAGCAGAGACCATTTCTTATTGGAGTTATATTCTTCATATATGGGGCTATTTCTTCATTGCTTTTGCATTTCTTATTTCTATTGCAACTTGTAATCTCATATCTCTCATTTGGGTTATTGTTGTTCTACTATTGTTATGTGCAGTGCTTTCATTTTTATTCTTATTCTACTCTCACGTATAGCTTTCCATTTAAAGGGACAATTGTTAAGATATTGCTAGGGCTTTTGGCAATATTTCAGATATATTCTTATGCATTTTCTTTAACTTGTTACTTCTTGTTCTTCTATATTGCTGGTAATATTATGGGAATAATGTAGTTTTACATGTGAAGCATCATACCATGGATCTTTCCCAGATACTTTGACCGATGTGGGAGTAACCATAATCACATCTAGAGGACCATCTTAGTTCTATAGATGTTTCTCCATTAAAATTTTTCACATATACTTTATGTCCTTATTTTATTCTGTGTAATGAGAAATTCGATGGTACTCTTTGTACTAACAATCCTAGTTTCCTTAGTTCTTCCAGCCTGTTTTGTATTTCAACTAGGTATTGATGAAGTAAACATTCTCTTTTTAGCATAGACAAATACGATGATTTTGTAGTCCTACCATGCCATAAAGGTTGAGCATATAACATCTCTAATGGGGACACATGAAAGTCACCTCTGGGTCTTGTTCTTAGTGGAAACAATGCTAGTGGAATAACATCTGTCCATTTTAAATGTGTTTCTGAACAGAGTTTTCCTATAAATATCTTCAATTCTTTATTCATTTGTTCAAACTTGACCTAAACTCTGTGACCTATATACATCATGGTAACTGCTTTTAATACCCAGGTTCTTATATATTTCTTGTAATATTTGAGAAATGAAATGAGACCCCCTATCTGAGTCTATGGTATCAGGAATGCCATACCTTGAAATTATGTCTTTCAGTAAAGATCTTACTACTGTGGCTGTGTCATTTTTCTTAGTTGGATATGCTTCCGCCCATCTTGTCAGTCTATCCACAATAACCAATGCATATTTAAATCCTTTGTCTTTCGGCATGTTTATGTAGTCTATCTGTAGACGTTGGAAAGCCATATAAGTTAGAGGTCTGCCTCCCAATGCTATGTTCTTGAAGAGTTCTTGATTAAATTTCCTACATATGTCACATGCCTGACAAATTCTAATGGTATTTGTGGTAATCCCTGGGGCTGTCCAGAACCTTTGTGCTACATCTAGAATAGATTGCATTCCATAATGTCCTTTGGAATGAATCACATTGCATAGATGTTGGTATAATTTTCTGAGGAGAATTGGTTTTCCTTCTTGAGCTACCCAAATGCCTTTAATTAATTCAGTTCCAAGCTGTCCTTTCCATGACTGAATCTCATCACTGCAGTAAGCTTCAGTAAGATCATGCTTTTCCACCAGGAAAAGATTCAGCACACAATAGGGACCAAATCTAGCTGCATATTTCACTCTTATTTCTGCTCTTTCATTCCCAAAGGATATCCTGTCTTTGCTCTGAGTATGTGCCTTGAAATGGATCACAGCCAACCCTTTTGGAAATTCTATGGCTTTTATGAGACTATCAATAAGTTTTCCATATGCAATTGATTTTCTAGCTGATGTTATGAAACCTTTGTTCTTCCAAATAAAACCGGTGGCATGTATGATGGAAAAAAGATAAGCAGAATTCATAAATATATTCACTCTTTTGCCTTTTGCCATTTCCAGGGCTTAAAGCAAAGCTTTTAATTTGGCTCCCTGGCCACTAACATGACTTGATAATGATTCATGCCAAAGCACATTGTCATTATTTACTGCAGCTGTCCCCGCGACCCTGTGTTCTCTATAGATGTATGAGGATCCATCAGTGTATAACTCCATATCAGGATCACTAAGAGGTGTGTCTTTAAGATCTTCTCTAGGCTTATACATCATATCCACCACTTGGTTATAATCATACAGTGGTTCTCCACCTAATGGCAAATCTGGAATCAGAGTTTCTGGATTCACCAGTGCACGTCTATGAATGTTTATGTTATCATTACCCAGCAAAATGATTTCATACTGAGATATTCTTGTATTTGTAAAAGCATGCATATTCTGCAATTGTAATACTTTTTCAATATAATGTGCAGAATACACATGTAGCTTGCATCCCAGTACAATATCATTTACATTCTTCATCATGAGAGCAGTTGCAACAATGCTTCTCAGATAGTTTACCATTCCTTGTGTGATTGAGATTAGGATAGAACTGTAAAATGCAATAGGTCTTAAATTCAAATATTGTGTCAACATCCCTGAAGCAATGCCCTTAGCTTCATGTACATATAAGTGGAATTCCTTTTTGTAATTTGATCTCCCTAAAGTCAGAACTGTTCAAATGGCTTCTTTCAACTTTGACAAAGCATGTAGATGTTCCTTAGTTGCAAGGATTCTTTAACCTCATTCTTTGTCAAGTCAGTCAAACACTTTGAAATATGGGAATACCTTAAGATATACTGTCTTGAGAAACCAGCAACCCCTAGGAATTCTCTGAGTTGTTTCTTGGTACAACAGATGACTAGCTTCTGTATATCTGCTACCCTTTTACTTGAAATTTTCCTAGTGCCCTCTTCCAGGATAAATCTAAGATATTCAACTTTTGAGAGTACTCTCTGAATCTTCTTAGAGACCTTAGGTCCTCTCTTATAAAGGTCTATCAGTAGCCTTTTTTAATCTTCCAAGCACATCTTTGCATCTGATGATACTAACAGTAAATCATCCATATAGTGCACCAACTTGCTGTGCTTGAAATTGATATTTGCTAGATCTCTCTGAAGTAGTTGGCAAAATATAGAGGCTGATTCACAATATCCTTGGACAAGCCTCGTGTAACAGAACTGATTTTGTCCCCATTGGAGAGCAAAAATGTTTTGAGGGTCAGGGTGCAATGGTATGGTGAAATATGCATTGCTCAGATCTATCACTGTGTACCACCGGGCATCTGGTGGAATTTGTGTGATAATATTATTTGTAGAAGGTGTCACTGTGTATGTTTTCTTTATAAAGTTGTTCACTTCCCTAAGATCCTGTACAAATCACCAGCATTGTGTCCCATCTGCATTTACTTGTTTTTCTTAATAGCCTAAATTGGACTATTAAATTCAGACACTGTAGATCTTAAAATACCTTGTTCTAACAAGCTGTTGATAATTGGTGTTATGCCTTCTATAACTTCTTTGCTCAATTTATATTGAGATAGCTTAGGAGGTACACCATCCCTGACTTCTATCTTTACTGCTGCAGCTGATTTTATTCTACTGACATCATTCTGATGTTTAGCAAAAACTCCTCATGGAATCTCATTTGGTATTTCATACAATGATGTAAAGTTTATATCTGTTCAGGCTTTTCCTCCAATTGCTCCAGATATAGCAATGGATAATGTTTTAAAGGATGTTTGGGTAAATGCAGGTATATATTCCCTAATTGTTCACATTGCAGGGTTGCCCTGATCTTACATAAAAAAATCGCATCCTAAAAGGTTATCTGGACATCCAGGAATTAGGAGAAATGTATGATCAATGATGAGAGGACATAGCTTAACCATTGTGCTTTAGAGCTCTGGGGCTTCCTGTATTTCTCCAGTAGCTCCAGCCACTGAAACTATACCCCCTATAGTGGTATCTCCTGGAAAGGCCTTTAGGACTGATTTTGAAGCACCAGTATCCATGAGAACTTTATATTGTTTCTTCTCCTCCTTAATTCATACATACAATTCTGGTTTTTCTGTGTATATTGAATTAATTTTCAATTTGTCACTTTGTACTGCACTTTCATCCTCTGCCATTTGTATGGTTGGACCAGTTAAATTTTCTTGGTTTAATTCATTTCCCAACTGATCTTCATTTATATTTGAGTGTATATTATCTTCCCCTTCTTTGGAATATGAATTTAAACCATAACTATTTGTCAGTTCATATACTTTGACTTGGTAATACCTCCCCCTTCCATTTAGAATGTTGGCTTCATGGGAGTTTCTTGAACACTTAGCCATCATGGCAGTTGTTGTATCCTGCATTTTATTTGTGTTTTCAAATCTAACTGATGTTACACTTCCAATACTTTGAATATGATTATCAGTATCAACTGTATTTTCAGCTCCATTTCCCTTTAGATTTGAATTTTCCCAGTTATTTTTGCATAAGGTAAAAAAAATTTCAGCTTCTGAGTTCAAGTTAGTTATTTTCTCTAAGGAAGTCTGTACCAAATAGCTTTTTGAAGTTTTAATTGGTCCAAGTGGGGTTTTATCTATATTGGTGAGATTATTTACATTGTTTATAGCCCATGTAGATATATCTGCTATAGTAACCTTAGTCCATACATTTATTTAGTAATTGTGTTGTAGGAAATTGAAATTTTGTTTCACTATTTCTTCCATCAACTTATTATTATGTTTATGCGTTTTTCATGAATTTTCTTTCTCTTCATTTCAATATCTGAACCTAATCTGCACTCAAAGGAGTTTCCTAGATGTGTTTTTATCTGTACTTTGCTTTTCTCTTGACTGGTTACTATGACCCTTTTACATGAATCTCCAATATCAGCTTGTATCTGTGCTACCATATAGTTAGTCTCTTTATCCAACTCCTTTACTTGTCTCTGCTTCTCACTTAAGTTTTGATTTGGTTTTTCATCATAACTTCTTACAGACCCAATAAATTCATTTTTGGGTACCACCCATGTATTTTCTTTTCTCTTTATATTTTTATGTTTCCCTCCTACAAGTTCCTCATTATATGTCACACCCTGCCATTCCTTTCTGCCATCCCCTTGTTTATTTACAAGTATCTTAAATTCCTGGCTTCATAAGGGGTGTCTTCCTTTGGTTAAAACATCCAAGTATTTTTGCATCAGTTTTTATGGTTAATTTCATGCTGTCAAGGTCTGGTGTCTCTGATTTAGTTCTCAACCTGCAATGCTGACAGCACAAATTTGTTTTGGATCTATTATAGGTTCTCCCCTGTGTACTATTGCCTTTTATTGTTTTGTTCATATTTCTTTTTGAAATAACAGTCTTTAATCAAGTGGCCAACTTTTTGGCATAGAAAGTACTTTCTTGTTTCTCTCTGATCTCTCTGTTGTTGATATGAGGGTCTAGAGTAAGTTTTAATGGTTTGTAAATTCTTAATCTGTTCAATTTCCTTTTCCTTAAGAGATTGTTCTGTATTTTCCAATTTTTGTCTTAAATCTCTCTTCTCCTGCTCTTGCTCTTTATAACTGTCAAATAAGTAACTGGCTGCATCATGTAGTTCATTAATTGTTATGTTATCATATTTAGGAAAAAAATTCTTAAAGAAATTCTTCAAATGAGAGTTGCAACCTCTTAAGAATTACCTCCCAACATGTACCACTGATTCTTCTGAGTCCTTATTGATACCCATGATTCATTCAACTGTCTCTGAGAGTCTGTTTATATAGCTTGCAGGATGCTCATCTTTTACTTGACTTAGCCTGTCAAATTTGCTCCAAGCATTTGGCTTGGAACAAAAGGATTTTATTGCTTGAAGGAGATCTTCCATGCACTTCCTCAGATATGCCAGACTAGTGGGATTGGCAAAATCAAAATCTTCCCTTTCCTCCTCTGTGGGTTAACTGGTCAGGGAACTAACCTTCCTGGTCTTATCTATGAATTGTCTGCATTCATGTGGGCTAAATAATTCAGACAAAAGAAAATCTAAATCCTGAAAATCCAGCTCAAATACTTTAAAGGCCCTTTTCAGCTCCTTTAGAGCTCATTACTGGTCATTTTAAAACTTTGGAAACCTCCATTTTATGGAATCCAATTCCTGGGTGGAGAATTGTTTGTGTATTTTAGAATGGACCACACAAGCTGAGTCAGAAATCTTAGCTATTGTAACATTTAAAAGTAGTGTTTGGCATAAACTGTAATAGATAAAAGAGTGGTTGCCTTAAACTGTGACCACGGAAATATGGTTTCAGGACAGTGTCTTGATTTTTATATTCAAAATAAAGTGGTCGCCATGGGAAAATTCCCAAATATTAAATATACCCAAGTCAGCTGGGGTTTATAGAGATTTTAATTAATACAAATTAAGGAATTAATGAAAGAGAGAGAGTAAGAGGAAACAATGAGAAAAGGTCTAGGCCAGCCCAGGCCAGCCTAGGCCAGCCTAGGCCCAAGCCCTAAGAAAGAGATCAGTCTTTAATCCACTCACCACAAGATTTGTCCCAAGCAAGATTCTAGTGTTCAGAGAGACCCTCCAGTTTATCTCCTGAGCTCCACTTCAGCTTCCAAGGCTGAATTCTTTTTCTGAACTCCTTTTAAAGAGAATTTTCTCCTATGTCACCTCCCCTAAGTTCTCACATCTACCAATCACAGTAGACATTTTCCAAAGGACAGACCATTCTTAATTCACACCTGAGTAGACTAAACTTTTGAGTAAATCACACCTGAGTAGACTAAAACCTCACACCTCTTTTGTTAAGGCTTGTCCCTTACAAGTTTGCAAGTTGCCTGACCTTCATAGGTACTTAGCACCTTCCTAAAAATAGACTTAGCTTAAGGCTTTTGCTTCACTATAAGTATGAGTTAAGTACTTTTTCATTGTTCAGTAAAGAGTTTACAACTTTATCTTCCCCTAAAGTATGCTTAAGTATGGGTGGAGTAGAGTTCTCACATTCCTGACTAAGTCCCTTCATTATTTAAAATGGCGAATGGTCTTAACTAAATCTTATGAAATAGGGTCTGAGAAATTTTAAGATTCACACTATATCCCAAAGAGGCAAGATCTTTTCGGTGTCCATATCTTCCTTAGCTTTTCCCTCAGCCCTCAGCCCCTTTCTTATTCTAATCTTTAGATTTATTGTCCTTATCTTTGTTTCCTTTATCTACCAGCCCTGTTGTCTTTTTCCCATTCCCATCCTGAGCCTGTCCTTGTCCTTGCTTATGCAGATATTCCTCACACATTTTCCTGACCATTTGTTCAAGGTTGGTATCCACCACAATAATCTGGGCTGTCTTTTTAGCTGTCCTGAATTTAATGATATTTCTAACATATGTCAGTGTCTGGATTGTAGCCATAGCAAATACATAGGCCTGGGTTATAATTTGCCATACCACTGCATTGGTAGTGAATGGCCTAGTTGTTATGAAAGCCATGGTATTAGCTATCATCCCTATAGTGTCTATAACTACACCAGTGACAGCACTATACAAAATGGTATACATTCAGTAACAGGCAAAAGCAGCCATTACTACACTCCACATACTATTTGTAACATCATCTTCTTCCCTTATTATATTTCTCTCAGCCTGGGATGAGTAAGGTTTTTCTTGGGGTGCCAAATTGTAATACATAGCACTTTTAGGAGAATTATAGTATTAAGGAATTGTTGGAGCCTTAATACCAGGAAATAAACTAGGGAAAAGATTGAATCTTGCACTCCTCCCCCCACACCACTTCCTGTTCCCCTCTCAACTGATTTGAATGCTCCTCTCAGAAATGATAAGGTTGAAGATTTCTTTTAATAACTAACTCTCACCCCCAAATCTTTAACTAAGAGGTCTTTTATTCTTTTAAATAGAGGAAGTAAGGAGAGGGAAGGGGAGAGAGGAAAATAGGTTTCCCTAACATCCTATATTTTCCTGTAGATTGGAGATTTCACAATGTGTTTGATTCAGGAAATAAAGTTATTTTTCTCTAAGGGGAGATGTTGACAGTAAAGACTGACAGAGTTTCCTCTGAACTAAGCTCCAAAGTCTTCCCAGTACTCCATCAAATAAATAATCATTGACCAAGACAGAGTCTGGCTTCCACCTTCCTCCCAGCAGTCACCAAATTCCAAGCCTCTTGCTTTTTCTTGCAGATCTCTTTTGTGTTGCAATGTCATCAATTACAGTACCAAAGCAAAGGGTATCAACAGTCTTGGGTAAATGGTCCATGTTGTCTCACAACTCCTTTCTGCACAGAGTGGGATGGACTCCAAATTACTGTGAGACTGCAGAGCACAGTAATACATTTAGCTGTCCTGGAGAGAGACACTATCTATTCTCAGAGAAACAGTGGGGCTACCCAGACTCAAGTCTATAGAGAACCTCCCTGCAGAAAATGTGTCCTTTTGAGATTCAGTTGTGTATAAAATTTTGTGAAGAGATTGGTCTGGGGACTGACTATACAAGAAGAAAAAGGAAACTATGTCAGGAGTACTGAAATTACAATAAAATGATACTGTGTCCCTCAAGGATGCTCACCTCAGATGCAAACTGCAATACAGAATCACTTTCAGCAGAACCTAAAGGAGGAAATAAAAGCTCAGGTTAGTATCCAAGATCCTTTACTGATATGCTCCCATTGAAGAAGAGACAGGGTAGAAAACTTTAGAAAGACTAGCAAAGATCCCTTAGTTATTGAGTTTTCTATCCACCCCTCCTAAGGGAAGATTTGCTTTGTTATTCTGGACAAGAATGCAATGGGGAAAGCAAAATAAAACATTAGGAGAAAAGATCAAAACTCTTCAAACTATTTTCCTCACCTAATAGTAGCAAGATCCCAAACCCTGAGATGAGAGCAGAGTTCATGATCAGTTGTATGGGGCAGTATCTAGGCTTTAGTCTCTAGCTTCAGTTCTTTACCAATCCATCTCTGGGATGTACCCAGTTGATTGTTGTTCTCTGCCTCTAACTTCAGTTGGATGGTTCCATGTGAGGTTCTGAAGCTTGTCAAAATATCTTGAGATTCTACTTTCATACAAAAGCTCCAAACCTTCCTTTCCCTTAGAAGATCCTTATAGTTTGAGAAAAAGAGAACCAAGACCCAGGGTAGAAGGTAGAATTGATATTCAAAATTACTTACTGAATATAAATTTGGACATTAAATGTCAACAGTGCCTTCTGGTGTCAAGTAATTGAACTGATAGACTCAGTTTCCTTTAGGATCTCAGTACACTAGTCTTATTCCATGAATCTACATTTAACTTCATTTCCAAGAGGAAAAGAACATGGTATGTAAGAGTGGCAAAAGGGGGTAGAATAGGATTCATTTTTTATTGGACATATGATTTCATCTGTGTAAGGATCTCCTAGTAATAATTTCTTCTATCTAAGCAGAATGATACCTTTTTGCCAGCTACAGTATTACAGAGTAGCTTATGACTACTTAGAGGTTAAGTGACTTTCCAGTATTCATATAATCAGGATTAGGGTTTGAATGTGTCTGGATTAAGGTTAGAAAAAAATTGGAAGTTAGAAACAGAATCAGAAGCAGTGGAATTAGGGTAGGAAATAGAATGTAGCAGAATTAGGATTAGAAACAAAATTGGAAAATAAATTAGTATTAGAAATGGAATTTGGGTTAGTGTTAGAATCTGAATCCAAGTCTATCTGATTCTATGGCTAGATCTATCCATTTTGCTATGTTCCCTATAACAATAATGTCATATAAAGAAGCAAATCTTGTCCTATACATTACTTATGCCTTCATTCCACTACATTCTTTATTTTTTCAGTAATGTTTTATTTTTCCCACTTACATGCAAATATGTTCTTTGTAGTTCATTTTCTAACATTTTAAGTTCCAAATTCTTTCCTTCCCTTCCCTCCCTGCTCCCTGAGATGGTACACAATTTGATATTGGTTATACATGTGCTATCACATAAAACAATTAATTTCATAATCATCATCTAATGGAAGAAGACATAGTCTTAAAAAAGCATGAAGAAAATAAAGTGAAAAATGATCTGCTTCAATCTGCATTCAGACTTTTTAGGATAGGATTTGGGGGTAAGGGAAACACAAGAGGAAAAAACATTAAATTCTACTTTATTGTTTTGGAAGGGAAAGGAATAAGGGCTTATGGATTTCCTTATGCTTATTCTTATTTTAAAAAACTAACTTAAATAGGCTAACTAGGTTACTAAACTAAAACTTAACCAAATACCCAAATCTTATTCAACAGTGGTCCAAAAAAAAAAAAACAGTTAGAGCCAAGATCTGTTGTTGTTAGATGTCCAAGCAAGCAAACCTTTCCATCCTTTATCACAGGCTCCGTCACTTCTTTCTCTGATTCTGGATAGCAATTTTGTCTTAAGTCCTTTGAAATTGTCTTGTATAATTGTATTGCTGAATACATTACTATGTCATTCACAGTTGTTCATGACACTTTATTGGTGTTGCTGTGTATGTTCTGGTTCTGCTCACTTCCTCTGCATCAGTTCATATGGGTCTTTTCTCCACTGCATTCATAAATCACACATATACATACATGCACAGAAGGTGAGAATTTGAAACTCAAAACGTTAGAAAATAAATGCTAAAATTACTTTTACATGTAATTGGGGAAAAGAAAATATTACCAAAGTTTTAAAAAAACATTATCATTTTCTATAGTTTTTTCTTTCTGCATCACTATATTTGAGTCTTTCTAGTTTGTCTTATACTATCTTTTTTGTAATTTCTTACAAAATTAATAGTATTCCATTATATTCATTAACTAGACAGCTAGGTAGCACAATGAATAGAATCCTGGGTCTGGAGTTAGGAAGACATCTTCCTGAGTTCAAATCTGATCTCAGATACTTACTGGTTGTGTGACCCTGGGTAGATCACTTGACCCAATTTGCCTCAGTTTCCTCATCTGTAAAATGAGCTGAAGAAGGAAATGGCAAACTACTCTAGTATCTTTGCCAAGAAAGCCCTAAATGGAGTCATGAAGAATCAGACAAGACTCAAACAAATGAACAAGAGCATTCATTAACCATACTTTGTTCAGTCATTCCCCAACTTACAGAACCCCCCCCCTTAATTTTCTTTGACACTATGAAAAGAGATGACGTTATAACTATTTTTTGTACATTTCTTTGACAAGTATTAGGACTCATAGAGGAATTGCTGAAAATGTAATATATTTAATTGTTCTATTCTATTCCCTCAATATGCATAGTATTATATGAGATATGTAAGAGATAGTAATGTATAGTAGTTGGAAATGTGATCTTGGACTCAGAATAAACTATATCTAAGTCCCCTCCCTCACATATCCTGACTGTATGAACCTGGGTAAGCCACCTAACCTCTAGATATCTCAGGAGATTCTGTAAAACCTAAGTCTCTTTGTAGTTACCAATCTGCATTAATAGAGGGAGTTTCCTTCCCAAGGGTTCCTACCAATGAAATTGCAGTTCCTATGAAAAGATGCACAGTTATTGAAAAACTATTGCTAAATATGTACAATGTTTCTGTATGTGATCTACATACTGAAAAAGGAAAATACTAGGAAACAACACTGTGAGCCAAACTGACTTCATTATAAGAGCTGTAAATCACAAAGTCAGGATCTCTAGACATGCCCAGCTTGGTTTAAGACCCTAAAACCATTTGATGACTGAGTATATGAGTGAGTAGAACAGCACCGATCAACAAATGAAGGATCTTAACTTCCTCACTTGAAGAGATATTATTTCTGTTCTTTTAACTCCCTAACAAAGGGCATACTTGAACATCTATGAGTATCTGCCGTAAGCATCATAAAATGGTACAAAACATAGTAACAAGTAATCACCCCATGTTGCGATCAAGTTGCAACTTTAGATATTTAATGCAAAAGAGTCAGATTAACCAAATCCCCCCATAAGGGGGTGGGGGGAATTGGTTAGCTGAATATTTCTTCTCAAGGGGCAACCAGAATTTCTTCTTCTGGAAGGTCTCAGAAGGTTGAGTTTTTTCCTTGTCTTCTTATGGGGCAAATTATATAGGCCCCCTGTTCCCTATATGGTGAAAATGAAGTTGGCCAAATTATTCTATAGTTTCAAAATCAAAGGAGATACCATGGCCTCAGAAAGTCTAGATATATTGCAGGATACTAAAGGCAAGCACAAATTCCCCTTGGCAATAGTATTTTACAAGACACATAGGGAATTTCCCTTATGAGTAACATAACATAATATAATATAATTACTGATTGCTGATGGGATTGTTTGTTGCTATACATTCTATTATAATTCTAATTTATCACTTTAATACTGGGTATCTAATAGGATTACATGCAGAGAATATATAAAGCTCTAAACAGGCAAAAAACAATATAAACTGATTAAAGTTGCTTGATTAAATCATCTTTTGTAATATTTAGTCATTGTGTGCAACTGTTATGAGATTCTATGCATTTTACATTTTACAAGATTCCATCTTTAATATATGCACTGTTGCCATATCTATGCTCCAGTCTCAGAGTTTTGTATTATGTTCATCAAACAGTGTAGTGCTAACTGCACTGAATTAGCTGCATTAGTGTGAATCTCGTGTCTTGGGAACTTTCATGTACAATGTCCTATCAATGTGGGGTGATCACCTGTTACCATGTTTTATTCCAGATTATGATGTTTAAGGCAAACACTCACAGTTGTTCAAGTATGCCCTTTGTTCCAGATCTAAAAGGACAGACAGAAATAAGGCTCATGAAGTGTGGGAGTTATCATCTGTTGATTGGTGCTGTTCTATTCACTCATGTATTATTTACTAAGAGAAATTCCTAGGGTACCCAGAAATTCTTGTACTGCATCAAAATCATTTTAACTTCAGATATAGCAGATGGATGAGTGGAAAATCCTTTTTTACTCATCTACCCACTGGGAGAAACTAAATATTAAACTTCTAAGTTGCTACTCTTCTCTAGGCTAAGAGGAAAGAGAGAGGAAAAATGAAATTTACCCCTGAAAGCGTTTCCACCTTGGGAGTTAGGTCAGGAAAATATAATGAAATGTGTTATCCATATCTATATTAAAGGTTCATGAATGTCTCCACTTTATTTTACCTTTGACTCAAGTAGTTATTATAATTGTTTCCTGGAGTTAGAGGTAAATCAATAAAACATACAGCAGAGAAGAACAGGAGGGAGTTTTTCCTTCTAGGAGAGGGGACTGGAGTCATAAGCAATCTGACTGGATAAATCCACACAAACATTTTGACTTAGAGGAGCATTTATGCTCATACAAGAAGAGGAGGAGAAGGAGGGGGAGAAGAAGAGGAAAGAGGAAAAGGAAGAAGAGGAGGAGGAGGAGACACAGAGACAGAGAGAGACAGAGACAGAGAGACAGAGACAGAGAGGCACAGAGACAGTGTGTCTGATGTTGTCTTGGACACCCTGTAGTATGAGTCTGTATGCATTATAGCTGGGAATAAACATTGAATTAACAGCCTAATGGATCCAAGCATTGTTCCACATTGCCCACTGGCTATGATGAAGTTAAAATATTAGAACAAAGGAAGGGAATACCCATTTATTATAGGCAGACACTGTGCTACTTTCCAAATATCTCATTTGATCCTCACAGCAACTGTGGACTATGGTTGCTATTATGATCCCCATTTTACAGTTGAGGAAACTGAGTCAGGAAGCAGTTAAGTGATTTGCCCAGGATGATACAGTTAAGCAGTATCTGGAATGAAATTTGAACTCAGTTCTTCGCGACTTTAGATGCAGTGTTCTATCTACTGTTCCACACAGTTGCCTCATCTGCCCTTATATCATGTTCTCTATCCCATATTCCAAGTACAATAAAAGAAAATATAATAATTTAGTTGTTCTTCCTAAAATCACTACAAGTTCCTCATGAGTCATTCGCTTCCTCTGCAGCCACCTATTAGCAAATTCCTCAATATCCATAAAGTCTCCCTTGAGCATGACCAGACCTCCAAGTACAGCATTTGTGCAAAGCCTGAAGCATCTAGGAAGCACCCTGGCTTGCTACACTTAAATAAGCAATCGAGTCTCTCTTCTGGCAACCTCAAATGTGCAGGAAGAGGTATTTGGTGCCCCCTTTATTGATCGTGGCTCTGAGTTGTCCCTCCTTTACATCCCGTTTTAAAATATTACTGTCAGGAAGTCAAGGCCTTCCCCAGGATACTGCTGGTACCAACAGAAGTTGTAAAAATGATTGCTCGTGTAACTACAATAGAGAGTTGTTCTCTCTCCTCCTTGATGCTCAGGGATGAAGGGCTCTGTTCCACTTCGTCATTGCCTCTCAACTCTGTTCAGAAAAACAACGTCATTACTCTCCAAGATTTATATTTTCTTTCCACAATCTCCACAGACATCATTCGTATAAACCAGTGTGAGCCACATAGTCTGTCCACCTCAGGCTGCAGTAAATGTACTCTAGGGGCTTCCCAGAATTACCTACTTCACAGGTCAATAGAAACTACAGGATCACTAAGGAGACTTCCCAATGATTTCTTTATCCTTCCAGCCAGGTTCAATTCTGGGACTGAGAAGGTTCCTTTAATCAAATTGATCTTTTATTAATGTCTCTGCTGCTTCATGCACATAAGATCCATTACCCAGTCAATCAGAGACAAATTCCATTCCCCCATATTCAAATTCATCAACAGGTAGAGATATCGAAAATGAAAATGCTGTCACTTACTGGCAATATCCAAAATTAATTAAGAAATGGTTCTACCCTTAATTTTCTCAGCACTTTAGAATCACAGACTGAACAGAATAATAAACCTGGAAGAGATCTTAGGCATGTCCCTGTACGATTCTCTCATCTTTCAGGGAAGGAAATTGAATCAGTGATTTTAAATATTTATGAAGTTCAAACGGCAGAGCATGGTATAGTGAAAAGAGCAGAGGACTCAGGTTCCACTCTCAGCTATCATTTTCTTTGTGACCTTGAGAATGTTTATTTAAATGCCCTGGGACACAGTTATCTCATCTGTAAAATAAGGAGGTTGTTCTGAAGGTCCCTTCCAGCTCTAAATTGTAATACTACACTAGAAATTAAGTCACATGAGAATTAGAATAGCAAATGACTGAAAGAAGTCCAAAGTTTTGCTGTTTTTCTCCTTTCATAAGTCAGTCACTATTTTCCTTTTTCTTTAAAATTATTTCATTAATTTCACCTCCCAAAAGCATTTGGATTTATGGTGTATTCCAGCTTTTCTAAGGCACATAGAAAGCTTTGTATGCAAATATTTAACAGATAGTTCTAAAATGAAAAACAGGGGGTAGCTGGGTTGCTCAGTGGATAGAGAGCCAGGTCCTAGGTTCAAATCTGGCCTCAGCCACTTCCTAGCTTTGTGACCCTGGGCAAGTCACTTGACCCCCATTGCCTAGCCCTTACCACTCTTCTGCCTTGGAGCCAATACACAGTATTGATTCCAAGAAAGAAGGTAAGAGTTTAATTTAAAAATAATAAAAAATAAAATGAAAAACACACTTTTAAGTTTAATCTGAATTATGAAATTTTATCCATTACTTTCTTAAGACTAGTCAATTAATAAAACAATAAATCAAGCACTGATTTGGAGCATTTGCCAATTCCTGAATAGTCATGCTGAAAATTTAACTATCAGTTCTCAATAGCCTGAAGGAACTGGCTTCAGCACACCCCTAAAACATATCTAGAGCCTTAAAAAAAAAAAGTATGACCTTAAACAAATTCGCACTGAGTCTGGAAAGAGAAAACTTAGGTTCAAATGCTTTTTTCAAATCTCATGCAAGTATTCATTTCAAGGCAGAAGAGCAGTATAGTTTTAGGTAATTGGGATTAAATGACTTGCCCAGGATCACACAACTAGGAAGTGTCTGAGGCCATATTTGAACCCAGACCTCCTATCTCCAGACCTATCTCTCTATCCAAGGAGCCACCTAGCTGCCTCCCAGATCTTAACACTCTCACATTTACTACCTATGTGTTCTTATGCAAATCACAACTTTCCTAGGCCTCAGTTTCTTCATGTACAAAATAAAGAGATTGAACTACATAGCTTTTGAGATCCCTTACAACTCTAAAGCAATGGTCTGGGAAATGAATCTTTTTACAAGTAATATTTGAAATAAAAACATAAATATCATATAATCCAGTGCTGTAGTGGCTCTAAAAGATAGGAAATCTTTTTGATAACCATTCCATCTAATAATATCATTCATAGATCTATAAATGGCTTTGTATTTTATTGGACTATAAACTCCATTAGTTAGGAATTGTGTTTTATTTGTTTCTCCTTTAAAACCTAGAACAGTATCATGAAAAAAAAGGAGCTTAATAGTTGTTGAATGAGTGGAATGCAAAGGCAAATCACTGACAAAGTGCAAGCTTTACACTAAGCACTGTGCTTAGAATACATGTGTGTATATTCACATACACCTATCTAATGAATATTTTGTGCACATATAAGGAGAAGCAACAGAGACACTCTGCTGGGAATACAAGTATAAACACTAGACAGTGCCTGGTTTCTAAGAGCTCATGTTCTAGTTGGAGGAGACTATCATAAAGCTAGTTCATCTGCAAGGTGGATGGAAGAGCCCATTTTACTTAAGGAGTGGCAGGGCTGCTGGCAATGGCCAAGTGTCTGGAAAGCAGAGGAGCAAAGCAGAGACAGTCTATTAATCCTTAAAGTCCAGGAGAAGAAGAGATGGCAAGGCCTGATGGTCTTCCATTCAACTGGGAGGATTGTAGTTGCTAACTTCCTATTCATCAAAACCATCAGTGACCAATGTAAAATTGAGATTTGAACTCTGGACTTCAATCCCCATAAGTCCTTGCTCCACTTCCCCAAAATGCTTTGTAATCTCACGGAATTCTGAGGTGGGCGAGATCGAGAAGGTACTTAAGCTGATTGCAAAGGCTTTTGAGCTGGCTTTTGGACTTCCGTTTTGGGGCAGACGTGGCTCTTTCCATAATGTAGGTGAGGTCTTGTCTAGGCCTCTGGCCTAGGCACGTGTTTTTTCTTACTTGTATATTCTTAAATTCTCAACCTTTAATAAACCTCATAAAAATATAATACTCCTTGCAGAGAGAACCCAATTTCAGATGCCTCAGTCTCCCCTAAATTTTCATCTTTACACCATGCCTGCCCCAAAGTCAAAGGCTTGAGAGAAGCCTGAGTCCATCCACCATCATCATTAGGAAGGGGAGATTCTGATGAAATCTGAGCAGGTACTATCATCATCATCATCATAGCTCTAATTTAGGGCTTTCCATTTAGCCCATCTGATAACTCAATCTCATCCTAACCCAAGTTCCTCCTAATGAAGGATACCCACGTTGAGTGCTTTGAAAACAAGGACGCATTCTTTTTTTTTTTTTTAAGGACGCATTCTTTTTAATAATTTTTGTATCCCAAGAAACTAACACTGTTAGTTTCACAATCACAATAATGATAACAATAACTAACAATTATATATAGTGCCTTAGAGTTTGCAAAGTGCTTTATAAAGACTAATTTGAAATAACGGTGCTTAATGTTTATTAAATGTAATTCCTTCCCTGACCCCATCTACAGACTCTGTCACCTTACGTGTTGTATGTTTCTATGGATGTGTAGTGTTGGTATAGTCGCTAGCAAAGTAGGAAAAGAATAATCCGGCACCCTGCTAGGCTTAACCATGGAAAGAAGGAACCTAATCTGAAATAATAGTGAGTTTGAAGTCAGAGGGCCAAGCATTTCTAAGTACTTAGCTCTATACCTAGTGAAATAGAAAAAAAATTGTTTGGTTTCCTTCTAATGACAAGGTAAAAGAAAATTGATTCACTAGAAGCTACAGCATTTTAGGTTTATGTTCAGCAATTGCTGGAGTCCTCCTCACTGTGCATTCAGTGCACAGAAGTACTCAGCTGAGTCACTCTCTTGAACTGAGAGTTTCTTCAGGTGGAAGGAGGTTTTATTCTTGTTAAATTCAGCTTCAAAACCTCGGAAGCCTTTAACCAGCTTGCTACCTGTAGCAGATTTCAAGAGAAACTGGGGCTCTTGGTTTGGATACTGGACATACCAGTAAAGATAAATAAACCCAGAATATGAATAGGTGCAATTCAGGTCCAGTGGAGCCCCTTCAGAGACTGTGATCAGGACTTCGGGCTGTGTCAGCGATTGGGTTCTTGTTCCTCCTGCAAAATGAAGGCTTATCAGAAAAATTGGCACAGATACTTTAGCAAAGAAATTACATTTCTTTAAGGACTCCAATTGGAATTATGAAACAAAGGAAATAAAGGTAAATTTTACTTACTCAGCAAGAAAAGCATCACAAGTGCTGGAGTGACCAGTGAGGTCATGGTTGAGTTGTGAGGAAGTCGGGGCTCCTAGTGAAGGTGGGGGACAGAGGAGTGGTCTCACCCCAGCTGGGGACGATCTTGGGGACTTGGGACTGGGGTAGGGGTGTGATTTGAGCTCTGAGCTTCCCTCAATTATCCCAGTTTCAGGGATTCTTTGAAGGAGGCCCTTTCAGCATGAGCCTGATAACTTTCTGGCATCATATTTCTCTTAGTCCTCAAAGTGCACTGAGAGCTCTGAACTTGGGTACTAGAGGGAGCTGTAGGGGGCAGGACGTATACTGAGTTGTTTATCATTTACTTGAGGTATTTTTCATTATCCAATATCACCCTCTGTAGGCCAAGCACAGAAACATGGATACCACTCCTGGCTCATATTTGTCTTTCCATCTCCCGAATTGAGATAAAAGTCCGAACTGTCAAATAATTGAATCATGGCAGCCTGTTGGTGACTCAGTTCATAGGATCATGGATTTAGAACTCAAAAGCACCTTTGAATTCATCATTCCCAATCCCTTCATTTTACAAATGAGGACCTGAGGCCTAGAGAAATTAAGAGATTTGGGTATGGTCCCCAATCCAGGAAATATGCAAGACATGATTTAAACAAGGGTCTTTCTGATTCTAAGTTCCGCTCGATTTTCTGTTTCTTTCCTCATGAGTCAATCTAGATTGAGGAAAGAAATTTAACCTTGTAAGAACTATACAAGAGTTTGAAGGAATGGGTTCTTCCTTCACAGAATACATAATAGAGAACAGATAAAATTAACACCTGAAACAACTGTAGTTGGGTTTTTTGTTTTGGTTTGGTTTGGTTTTTTTGCAAAGTAATATGCCAATAAGGGTAGAGTAAAAACCTTTTATCAACTTAAAATCTCAGGAAATCTTTCCTGATCTCTATTAATTTCTAGTGTCTTTCCTCTAAGATTATCTCTAATATAGCCTGTGTTGTTGGTACATGGCTATTTACATATTGCCTCTGTCCACTACATTGTGAGTTCCGTTTGGGAAGAAATTGTTTTCTTTTATCTTTTTTTGCTTTCTTCATATCTATAGTTTTTAGCACAATGCCTGGCATGTAATAGGCACCTAATAAATTCTTGTTAATTTGCTGAATTAATATGTTATAAATAAAATCCATCAATACCTCAGGCAATGAAGAAAATAGATAAGGTCAGAAAGGGTTTAAAGACAAAGCAGAGATTCAGAAAAACCAAAGGAAGGAAAATTTTAAGGATTGTAAAATATTGTCAAATGGAGTGGAGAGTTAGGTCTAAAAAAAGTTATTCAATTTTGCTAAAAGGAGGATATTGGTGACCTTAGGAGGGCTGATTCAGGACAAAAATGGAAAAATATTCTAAATTACAGGGAATAAAAAAGCTAATCTATCATGAGTCCTTAAGAATTCAAAGTTTAGGGGGAAGCTAGGTAGCTCAGTGGATTGAGAGCCAGGCCTAGAGATGGGACGTCCTAGGTTCAAATCTGGCCTCAGACACTTCCCAGCTGTGTGACCCTGGGCAAGTCACTTAACCCCCATTGCCTAGCCCTTACCACTTATGCCTTGGAACCAATACACAGTATTGATTCCAAAATGGAAGGTAAGGGTTTTTTAAAAAAATAAAATAATTCAAAGTTTAAACCAAGAGTTCTTAACCTGAGGTCCATGAACCACTATGGACAGATTTCAGGGACTTTGAACTTAGATAGAGGATATAATTTATAACTTTATTTTCACTAACTTCTGGAATATAGCATTTCTCTGAGTTATTTATAATCTTTATTTTGAAAAGGTTCACGTGTGCCAAAGAAGTCCATTACACAAGAAAGATCTAGAACCCCTAAAGACCATTCATTTAAGGAATTTATGACAGATGGATATGATGGGGGAAATGGTATTCATTTAGGTATTCAATGGAGATCAAAAGTTTACAAACATTAAGATAGTATTAGTCTACCAATTATAAATATGCAAGTATGCAAGCAAGCTTATAATTAAAGAGGCATCATATATTACAATTAAGTATTCCAGTTCTGTTGAAGAGACCAGGAAGAATAGAAAAGTACAGTCATAGAAGAAATACAAAGACTAGATATGAGAAGGCACCAGTGTCAGGTTAAATTTTTGGCTCTTCAATACAAGAATCCAAGACAATCCTCAGGAACTCCTGATGAAAAATGCCATCCATCTCAGAGGAAGAACTGAAGGCATTTGAATGAAGACCAAGATATACTATATTTCATTTATTTCTTCATTTAAGTTCTCTTTCACAAAATGACTAAGATGAGAAAATGTTGTATACTATTAGACATACAAGATCTATACTAGTTTATTATCTCAGGGAGGGGACAGAGGAAAAGAAAGAGGGTGAGCATTTGACTCAAACTTTTTTTAAAGGTTAATAATGTTTTTTAGGGAGCAGCTAGTTGGCTCAGTGGAAAAAGAGAGTCAAGCCTAGAAACAGGAGGTGCTGGGTTCAAATATAGTCTCAGACACTTCCTGGCTGTGTGTCTCTGAACAAATCACTCAACCCCAATTGCCCTTATTGCTCTTCTGCTTTAGAACAAATAAGATTCTAAGACAGAAGGTAAGGGATTTAAGTTGAATGAGATTTTTTTCATGTAATTGAGGAACAAAATAAAATAGTATTGAAAAAAATTTCTTTGGCTATTCTTCCCCCATGACCTTTTTCTATATAGATCAAAGTATGGTACCATAGAGGCCAAAATACAAAATGATGCTCTTGGAAAGAATTCTCAATCATCAGAGGAACTATATGACCAGTCGGACTTAAGACCATTATCAAAGGCTTAGCTACTGCTATTCTGGGGATGTTATTTGCACATATATCCTAGACTACACAGCAAGCTGGAACACTATCACACCAAGGGGGAAATCAAAGCAGCAGCTGTTATTCTTCCCTGAAGCAGTGGAGCTATAAATTAATCAGCAGGAAAGTTATTTCACTATAGGATATTATCTTCTAGTAACCAAACTCCTAGCTTGTCTTCAGACAGCTGTATTACTTTCTAGCACTTTCTACTGAGCCAAGATACTGTGCGTAATTGCTTTATGCTGCATTGCCCTTTCATTGACTCCCTCCTTTCCATCTGTGTAATGTCTAGCCCATATTATCTCAGTATATGAGTCTCTGTGGGCTGTCGATGGCTAGGATCATTGGCTACCGACTCTAGAAAGAGTTGTCAGAGGTCTACGCGCAGTTCATGGTCTATGGACTCCTATGGTTGTTCTATCAGAATTCCCCTAGGGAGCAACGCCCAACTTCCCTCATCCTCTGCTTGTCTATACTAGAGGCAAGTGAGTTATTCCATAGGGAAGCTTAGTTAAGCTAACTGCTCTGAGTGACCTAAATGAGACCACAAATGAGTCCCCGAGAGCACTGCTTCTGACTGGCTCCCTCACTGAGCACCAGTAAGGTTTCATTAATAATGTCACAACCACAATTTCCCCAAAGATGATACATTCTCCTGAGATTTGTGTACAAAGTTAGAATGGCAGAGAGGAAAATCACTGAATCTGAAATAAGCCCAATTATATGGAAATACTATTTTGCACATATTTTTTTTTAATTCACAGACCCTATGTTAAGAATCCCTGTATTAAAAAAGATCCTTATATTTCTTTCTGTTGCTAGATAGTAATGATATAGAAAATTCCAACATAAGAAATTCCAAACCCCGGACTTAGGGGGAAAGTAAATAGCAATAGGAATGAGCTTCTGATTTAGGAGAACAGAATGTATGAGAACAATTGTAGAGTAACTTTATTTAATTATCCAAGCTTTTTGTAAAGTTCAAGAGTATAGTGACCAGGAACACGAAGCCTTTTTAGGATCCTTCCTTACCACTGGAAGTAATCAAAAGTATTGTTCATATAATTCCGTTCAGAGTAGAGATAGTTCCTTCTTGGACTTACAGTCTGCTCCACCTTCACCTGGCTACTTTTTTTAATTGCTCAATAATATTAGCATGCAGAGAGATCAAAGATTTCCAACTGGAAAGGACCTTAGAGATCACCCATACCTTTTCAGTTTGTTATTGTAATTTAGTCATTTTTCATTCATATCCAGCTCTTCATGGGATTTTCTTGGCAAAAATAGCTGAAGAGATTTGCCATTCCTTATTTTTTTTGCATCATAGAAACAAACAGGGTTAAGTGACTTGCCCAGGGTCACAAACCAAAAAGTGTCCATGACCAGATTTAAACTCAGAATGATGAATCTTTGTTGCTTTAGGCTTGGCATTCTATCCACTGAACCATTTTGTGAGGTAGAAGATGATGGTATAGTCTTGGTGGGTCACTCAGGCTTAGACCAACTTCCAGATGATTTACTATTCCTAAGAAGACTATCTTCTTTAAAAAAAAAAACTATCAAAGCCTTTGATAAAATACAACACCCATTCCTACTAAAAACACTAGAAAGCATAGGAATAGAAGGGTCATTCCTAAAAATAATAAACAGTATATATCTAAAACCATCAGCTAATATCATCTGCAATGGGGATAAACTAAATCCATTCCCATTAAGATCAGAAGTGAAACAAGGATGCCCATTATCACCTCTATTATTTGACATTGTATTAGAAACACTAGCAGTAGCAATTAGAGAAGAAAAAGAAATTGAAGGCATCAAAATAGGCAAGGAGGAGACCAAGTTATCACTCTTTGCAGATGATATGATGGTCTACTTAAAGAATCCTAGAGATTCAACCAAAAAGCTAATCGAAATAATCAACAACTTTAGCAAAGTTGCAGGATACAAAATAAACCCACATAAGTCATCAGCATTTCTATATAATTCCAACACAGCTCAGCAGCAAAAACTAGAAAGAGAAATCCCATTCAAAATTACCTTAGACAAAATAAAATACTTAGGAATCTATCTCCCGAGACAAACACAGGATCTATATGAACACAACTACAAAACACTTTCCACACAACTAAAACTAGACTTGAACAATTGGAAGAACATTAACTGCTCATGGGTAGGACAAGCCAATATAATAAAAATGACCATCCTACCCAAACTCATCTATCTATTTAGTGCCATACCCATGGAACTCCCAAAAATTTTTTTTACTGATTTAGAAAAAACCATAACAAAGTTCATTTGGAAGAACAAAAGATCAAGGATATCCAGGTAAATAATGAAAAAAAATACAAAGGAAGGGGGTCTTGCAGTCCCAGATCTCAGACTATATTACAAAGCAGCGGTCATCAAAACAATTTGGTACTGGCTAAGAGACAGAAAGGAGGATCAGTGGAATAGACTGGGGGAAAGCAACCTCAGCAAGACAGTATATGATAAACCCAAAGATCCCAGCTTTTGGGACAAAAATCCACTATTTCATCAAAACTGCTGGGAAAATTGGAGGACAGTGTGGGAACGATTAGGCTTAGATCAACACCTCACACCCTACACCAAGATAAATTGAAAATGGGTGAATGACTTGAACATAAAGAAGGAAACTATAAGAAAATTAGGCGAACACAGAATAGTATACATGTCAGACCTTTGGGAAGGGAAATACTTCAAAACCAAGCAAGAATTAGAAAGAGTTACAAAATGCAAAATAAATAATCTGGATTACATCAAATTAAAAAGTTTTTGTACAAACAAAACCAATGTAACTAAAATCAGAAGGGTAGCAACAAATTGGGAAACAATCTTCATAAAAACCTCTGACAAAGGTTTAATTACTCAAATTTATAAAGAACTAAATCAATTGTACAAAAAATCAAGCCATTCTCCAATTGACAAATGGGCAAGGGACATGAACAGGCAGTTTGCAGCCAAAGAAATCAAAACTATTAATAAGCACATGAAAAAGTGCTCTACATCTCTTATAATCAGAGAGATGCAAATCAAAACAACTCTGAGGTATCACCTCACACCTAGCAGATTGGCTAACATGACAGCTATGCAAAGTAATGAATGCTGGAGGGGATGTGGCAAAGTGGGGACATTAATTCATTGCTGGTGGAGTTGTGAATTGATCCAACCATTCTGGAGGGCAATTTGGAACTATGCCCAAAGGGCGATAAAAGAATGTCTGCCCTTTGATCCAGCCATAGCACTGCTGGGTCTGTACCCCAAAGAGATAATAAGGAAAAAGACTTGTACAAAAATATTCATAGCTGCGCTCTTTGTGGTGGCCAAAAATTGGAAAATGAGGGGATGCCCTTCAATTGGAGAATGGCTGAACAAATTGTGGTATATGTTGGTGATGGAATACTATTGTGCTAAAAGGAATAATAAAGTGGAGGAATTCCATGGAGACTGGAACAACCTCCAGGAAGTGATGCAGAGCGAAAGGAGCAATACCAGGAAAACATTGTACACAGAGACTGATACATTGTGGTACAATCGAAGGTGATTTACTTCTCCATTAGTATCAATGCAATGTCCCTGAACAATCTGCAGGGATCTAAAAAATACTACCCACAAGCAGAGGATAAACTGTGGGAGTAAAAACACTGATGAAAAGCAACTGCTTGACTACAGGGTTGGAGGGGATAAGACTGAGGAGAGACTCTAAATGAACACTATAATGCAAATTCCAACAACAGGGAAATGGGTTCGAGTCAAGAACACATGTGATAACCAGTGGAATCATGCGTTGGCTATGGAAGAGGGAAAGGCTGGGGGGGGGGGGGAGAGGAAAAGAAAATGATCTTTGTTTCCAGTGAATAATGTATGAAAACGACCAAATAAAATAATGTTTAAAAATTAAAAAAAACTATCTTCTTAAAAAAAAAAAAAAGGAAGTTTACTATCTCAGAAGATTCAGAAAACCTGATGGTTCATCTCTTTTGGGGCATGGATTACAAAGGACAAGGAAAGAGTTATAGATTATAGACAAGGAAGAGCTGTAATGAATCAATTATCTAGGAAAGCATATAAAGGTTCTTTGTGACATTTAAAAGCCTATGCTCTCTTTCTAATATATTATGACCTAATAACTATGTGACTTTGGGCAAGTCAAGACATTTCTCTAGTTCATGACTAATATGGAGGTATATGTTGCATAACTTCATATGAAAAATGGGTATTATCATTCTTGCCTTCTCAGTGAGTAAAGAAGTGGTTAAAGGGGAAAATAATTTTAAACTGAATATAAAAATTAAATTAAATTTTAAAAAAGAAATGTCTCCAGGCCTCAACTTTTTGATTTGCAAAATGAGAGCCTTAAACTAGATGACCTCTCAGGTCCCTCCCTCAGAATCTATCATTTTATGGTCATATGACTACTCTGCTCTTCCATTTCCTTATCCACAAAATGAGACTCTTTCCTTGGATCATCTCAGTTGCCAGCAGTTTGTGAATCTGCGTGTAAGTAACCCTTGGGTCAGAGACTCCCTCTAGACATGCAGGGCTCTGGGAACACTTAACAAGATTTCTCATTTCTCTGGCTCATTGTCCCCATCCAGCTAATCAAGAACTTCAATATATTACAACAATAAACCCAGGGGTGTATTTACCAGATCCCATTACAAACACAGACTCAAAAGATGAAATGCTTTACTTAGACATTTAATGAAAACAAATGGGACTTACATAAGAGTCCTTAAGAAATAATATTACTCTTCAATGAACATTATTCCCCCAGAATATTCTACACATTCTCTTACAATACTGTGCTGGGTGGGCATCTAGGGTTGCTCCTTTCTGACATAATGTTGCTAATTCTCACTAGCTCTCTAGATCACACCCAACATTATACTGCCCAACACTAATGAACAGTTCTCAGCTCCCAACAGAGGAACACAGATATTTCCTTTCCTGAGGATCAGTACTCTGAAGTCCTAGAGTTGGAAGAAAGGAAAGAAATAAGCATTTATGGAGGCAGCTAGGTGGCTCAGTGGATTGAGAGCTAGGGCTACAAACAGAAGGTCCTGGGTTCAAATATGGCCTCAGACACTTCCTAACTATGTGACCCTGGGCTAGTTACAACCCCCATTGCTCATTTTTTTTCCTAAGACATTTTTATAATTCCCATCCTGCAAAGGCATGGATAATGACCAGGGAATGGTTGGGGTTTTTGTTTGTTTAATTCTGCCTTAACATCATTAAGATATCTGAGGTAGAAGAGATAGACACTTCTCCTATCCCTCTCATTTTAAAAACTGAAGCCCCTCAAGGTGAAGTGGTATCACTGAGGCAATGTAATGAGCTTAGAAGAAAAAGAACATTTACTACCTATGTAACCAGGTTCACTTTCTTTATGTGTCAAATGGGTTTAAGAATACTTGTACTCTCTATCTCCCATTGTTGTTGTGGACAAAGTATTTTGTAAAATTGTTAATTGCTACATAAAATGATTTTTTATTTTTTAAAATGCCCTTACCACTCAACTGTCTTGGAACCAATACACAGTCCTGATTCTATAATGGAAGATAGGAAGAAAGAAAGAAAGAAAGAAAGAAAGAAGAAAGAAAGAAGAAGAAGAAAGAAAAGAAAGAAAGAAAGAAAGAGAAAGAAAGAAAGAAAGAAAGAAAGAAAGAAAGAAAGAAAGAAAGAAAGAAAGAAAGAAAGAAAGAAAGAAAGAAAGAAAGAAAGAAAGAAAGAAAGAAAGAAAGAAAGAAAGAAAGAAAGAAGAAAGAAAGAAAGAAAGAAAGAAAGAAAGAAAGAAAGAAAGAAAGAAGAAAGAAAGAAAGAAAGAAAGAAAGAAAGAAAGAAAGAAAGAAAGAAAGAAAGAAAGAAAGAAAAGAAAGAAAGGAAGAAAGAAAGGAAGGAAGAAGGAAGGAAGGAAGAAGGAAGGAAGGAAGGAAGGAAGGAAGAAGGAAGGAAGAAAGAAAGAAAGAAAGAAAGAAAGAAAGAAAGAAAGAAGAAAGAAAGAAAGAAAGAAAAGAAAGAAAGAAAGAAAGAAAGAAAGAAAGAAAGAAAGAAAGAAAGAAAGAAAGAAAGAAAAGAAAGAAGAAAGAAAGAAAGAAAGAAAGAAAGAAAGAAAGAAAGAAAGAAAGAAAGAAAGAAAGAAAGAAAGAAAGAAAGAAAGAAGAAGAAAGGAAGAAGAAAGGAAGGAAGGAAGGAAAGAAAGGAAGGAAGGAAGAAAGAAAGGAAGGAAGGAAGAAAGAAAGGAAGAAGGAAGAAAGAAGGAAGAAGAAAGAAAGAAAGAAAGAAAGAAAGAAAGAAAGAAGAAAGAAAGAAGAAAAGAAAGAAAGAAGAAGAAAGAAAGAAAGAAAGAAAGAAAGAAAAGAAAGAAAGAAAGAAGAAGAAAGAAAGAAAGAAAGAAAGAAAGAAAGAAAGAAAAGAAAGAAAGAAAGAAAGATGAAAGAAAGAAAGAAAAACTTATTAAGCAGCCACTGTGTCCAGTACTTTGCCAAGTACTTTACAGATATCTCATCTGATTTCATTAGAGTTAGCATATATTGTGTAGAGGTCAAAAAGAAAAGCACCAAGATACATCATTTTGTATTACATTTCTCACAATCCCTGGTTTAACCCATAAAAAATCAAGGGTAAGGAGAAAAGAAGGTACCATTTATTCTCCCCTGTTAAAATGGAGGTTCTGGGGTAAAAATAAGGGTTCACTCCACTGATTTTGAGGGTGTGTCAGTGGAGTAATCAGAGTGCTTCTGGAGATGGATCTGTATATGAGAGAGAGAGAGAGAGAGAGAGAGAGAGAGAGAGAGAGAGAGAGAGAGAGAGAGAGAGAGAGAGAGAGAGAGAGCACCAGCAAGCGAGCTAAGGCTTGAATGGACTAGCCTCTGCCCTCCTCTCACCTCTCTTAAGAGAGGGGCAGTTGTCAGTTACTACACAAGGTATATTGAGGTTCCCTGAGGAAAGGGGTGGTGGAGAGTTGAAGACAGGTCACCCCTTATCAACTAAACCCAAGGATGGCCTCAGTTCCTCTAGCACAGGGAGACTTAGGAGACAAACCTGAGTGGAGGCTATGTCTCAGTGGGGGATGGTCCTGGTAACTGTTAATCTTGGATCATGTACCTTTTTAGATATAATCAAAAGGCTTGGCAAATCTGACGGCTGTAGTAAGATTTCATGAAAGATCTATAGGGACATTGGGTAATGGAAAGTGTGATTGGATTACCCTAATATTTTTCCTACAAGGTCTCTCACCTGAGGAGTGTGTTTTCACAGACTTGGGTTTTACCGACCCATTTCATCAACTAAACAATCCCAGTATTATTTTATATATCTAGTTGGCCTAAGAAACTATAAAGAGATAGGTGCAAGAAGGTAAAAAGGGGGCAAAGAAGCTGGGCTCTCTCCTCTGTGAGTCCACAGTCCCTCTTTGGGGTTTGAGGTATCCTCTCCTCAGAAGAGAGGTGGTTGGAGGTATCAGACAAATGACAGGCTTGTGGAAGAACTTGAACACAGGAACAGTATTAAACTCTGGTGGCTCTTGGTGAAATCCTCAGCCCAGGAACTTGTCAGGTCAAGCACTCAGCTCAAAAAGCCAAGAATTCCCTATAGATCTTTCTCATGTCAGTTTCCTTTCCCAGAATCCTTTGCTCTCCAACCAACATCTTCTCTCCCTCAACCCTGATGCCAAGGTTTCAAAAATCTTCTCTCATGCACCCATCATTACACCCCCTAAGTGATTTTTTCAGGAAGAGAATATTTTGTAGTCACACACACTCCAGATTAAAACTCAGATTTAAAAAAAAAAAATTGGGATACCTTTCAGCTCCAAGTTCCAAGGCTCCTATATCCTATCCAAGGATAGGATTTTATGTCTAGAGCTCTGATTTCAGTTTTGGGGCACAGACCCTATATACTTGAGGCACATTATGTGTTCTGACTTAAAGAGGCAGATGCCTCCAAATTATGTAACCATAATATGCAGCTATAGGTTAAAACTTTCTTCTTATTTTTTTTAAATTTCTACTTGAAAACATGACTATCAAGAACAGACACTTACTAGCTGCATGACCCTAGGCAAGTCACTTACCCCTATCTGAATCGGTTCTTCATCTATAAAATGAACCAGAGAAGGAACTGGCAAACTACTTCAGTATCTTTGCCAAGAATACCCCAAATGGGGTTCCAAAGAATTGAACACAACTGAAATGACTGAACAACAACCACCAGGATTGTCCAAAAAGCCTCTGTCTTTAATGAGTCAGAAAAGCTAAGCACCAGTTAGAGTTAGTACCTTCATAAAAAGAGGTACAAGAGGGCCCTGTATCTATGAAGATATAGTCCAAGACTACCTACATATAGCTGAAACCATGGATATAAGTGAATAAAAGTCTGCTGACTCCCATATATATATGTCTTCTTTCCTTGCTCCTGACCCTTGGCTTGGTGCTCTGCAAACTCCCTCCCCCTTCCCCCTCAAAAAAGGCATATCACAGGGAGACCTCCAGCTCTTCTGATTGATCTCAAATAACTGAAATTGCAGAAAGCAAAATCACAGAAAGAGATCCCTACTTTCTATCACATTTCCATATCATTCACATTTTACAAGTGACAAAGAGTCTTCATATTAACTATCTTAGTTGATCCTCTCTAAACAAGTAATTCCTTCCAGATAGAAGGGACAGGATTGTTGTGTTCATTGGACAAATAAAGTAACTGTGACCCTGAGAGATTAAGTAATTTAACGTTACACAGTTAGAAAATGGTAAAGTTGGACCTAAGACACAAATCTTTCTACTCCTATATCAGTGTCCTTTCCACTACAGCAGACTCCCTACACCAGTTACTAAATGTTACTTTTCTGCCCAAGTACCAAGGACAGAGACTGAAGAAGCCATTCCCTATAGCATCACTTACTGGCATTACAGAAAGAGATAATTGCTGATATTAAAGTCTCCTTGTCAAAGACTTTATGCTGTTCTTTAGTAATTCAATAGATCTGTGATCTCATTGATATGGGTATTCTTTCCATTAGTGCTGATTGGAAACCATCCATTATTTCTATTAGACTCTTGTCCAGGGTCTGCTACAGATCATCCAAGAAGGATCTATGAGAAGTTTACCTGTAGGTCAGTGGTTTCCCTTTAGTCAATCACAAATACCTTGAGGGTTCATACCTCTGATCCAAAAGGTTTGCTCTAAAACATCTTTAGTGACACCTTAAGCAGGAAATAATTATAAAAAATTTTGTGAGTAGTATATTAAATTAATCTAGGTAAATTTAGGATTAGGGTTTGCAAACTCTGAAATTGTGCAATAGTTGTTAAACTTTTTGAAAATACCAAAAAGTTATTGAAAATAGTTCTTTCTGTAGTCTCACTTATTAATGAATCATATATGATCTTAACATATACATGAGAAATATCTTGATGGAAGCAGGGCTCTAAGGTTCGGAAAAAAAACTTTTTGTTTTCATTGTTATTATTTCAAGGAGTTCATGAACTCAACATGTCATTGTTAAACAACGTAGAAAAAATAGTGGGAATCACAGACCTAGTTTTTATTTTCATCTTGAAAGTTGCAGTGCCTATGGGTCATTATGGTAAATATATTATAACTTATTTGTTTCCACCATGCACCTCTTCATTGTCCAACCAGGGATCTAAAAGACAATAAAGAGATGCATAGGCATAGAGTGACCAAAGTGACATCAATAAGGAATATATGATGTTTTAAAAGCCATGAGGGATGAGAGAAAATGAGTGATCACCTGCCACTTTCAGGATGGAAAAAATAATAACAATAAAAGGGTTTTAATGCTTGCTGAGTTCAAATCCAGCTCTGTGACTCTGAGCAAGTTACTTGACCCTGTTTGCCTTACTTTCCTTATCTGGAAAATGAGCTGGTAGAGGAAATAGAAAACCAACAAAGGATCTTTGCCAAGCCTCAAATAGGGTCAGGAAGAGTTGGACATGACTGAAACAACTCAACAACAACAAGAAAGTAAAAAGATTATCAGACTAGATAACAAAAGGTCTGAATTCAAATCCCAGCACTTTTACTTCTTACTTTATATTCCTACTTTACTTACTTTACTTCTTGCTAAATATAACTATGACCATAGTTAAGTCCCTTTGCTTCTCTGGGCCTCAATTTCCTAATTTATAAAAAATGAATAGCTTAGACTAGATCATAAACCAATTAGTCCATCAACAAGCATTTATTAAACACAATACACTAAGGTAAGCATTGGAAATATTAAGACAAAAATGAAATCACTTCCACCCTCAAAGATCTAATGTCTCCAAAATTTCTGCCAAGTTATGATCACACTCGATGATTCTGTGAATTATAAGGATGCTAACATCATTGGCTCACTGCCTAGGTAAAGAGAATGGGTTCAGGCTTTTGCAACAGCGACTCTATGTGGTTGTGTAAGCTGTGAAGGTAGAGGTATGTCTTCCTTCATCTTTGTATCTTCCTCAACCCATAGCACAATGTCCTCTCTGACCATAGTAAGTAATTAATAAATGCCAAATGAGAAATTACACTTCACAAAAGCTAGCATACCTTCCTTGAAAACAAAATGAAAGAGACTGATGACATAGGTCCTAGAAAAATTCAAGGAACTCTATTCCCAGCACAAGCTAGTGACTTAACCAAGTCACCACTAATCAGCTCTGATCAATGAGATACAAGATGATATGCCTCAGCATTTTCTCTCAGACATAGGGAAGACAGAACATAGCTGGTATATCTCTGATCAAACTATCCTTCACCCAGTGGTAATCAAAAATTATGGCCATGGCCATCATCCACTGCATTTAGAAATAATAGATCTTCTAAAGTTATTTCCCCACTCCAAGTAGATAGTCTGTGCCAGGGTTGAAGAATCATGACCATTCAAGGGTACATTAGGGCCTCTCATCCCAGAAATATTGAGCATTTTTCTACAAGTTCTAATTTTAAAATGAGGCAATACGATCCCTTTCTCCTACTCATTTTAATTTCATTGTTTAGAAGCAAAGGCCTTTCCAACTAAATGACCATGTAGCAAATTAGTGTTTATAACAGGGAATATAAAAGGAAAAAATGTTTAGAAGACTTAGGTGTCCAAATGAGATTATTTGATAAATAGTTGAAAGATATGGACAGATAGTTTCTGAATGAAGAAACCAAAGCCATATATAACTAATGAAAAATACTCTAAATTGTTATTGATTAGAGAAACGCAAATCAAAATATTTCTGAGATATCTCGCACCTATCAGATTGGCTAAAACAATAAAAGGGCAAGATGACAAATATTGGAGGGGATGTGGAAAATGGGTATACTAACACTGTTGGTAGAACTATATACTGATCGAACCACTTTGGAAAGCAAACAGGAATTATGCTTAAATGTTATTAAACTATGTATGTCTTTTGACCCACCAGTACCACTACTAGGTTTATTTTCTAAGGTGAACAGGGAAAAAGGAAAAGAACCTATATATTCTTAAATATTTATAGCAGCTCTCTTTTAATTAAATTAAAGGGATGCCTATCAGTTGGGATAATAGCTAAACAAGTTGTGGCATATGATTGTGATGGAATATTACTATACCATAAGAAATTATGAGAAGATTAATTTTGGAAAAACACGGAAAGGCCTACATGAAACTGAAGAGTGATACAAGGAGAAATAAGAGAACAGTATATATGGTAATACTGAAGAATGATGCGTATATCCATTGAAATACACTGATAAAGAACTGATAAATTTAAATAAGACATAGTTTTATTTATACATATATCTTTTTGTCAGCTAATACCTTCTCTAACTGGGAGAGAGGATGAAGGGAGGAAGTTTACTGGGCATTTTAATATAACAAATAAAAATAAATACATTTTTAAAAAACAAATGAAAGGTAGATTTATTGTTTTGTTGATCATCTAGACTTAGAATAGTGATGGAGAAAATATTAATAATACAGATTAAAGAACATTCTATCTTGAGTTTAAAAAATGCTCTTCACAACTGATTAGAGTCTGGAAGGATGCTATTGTAATCCTACAAGTTGGTTTCAAGAATGGGGGAAAAAAAGATATACCTTCCCACAAATGACTTTTCAGCTTTCTTCTTTGGTTCAGGAAAAGTCCTATTTCTGATGTGTTGGAAATGCCCACATGATTTTCAGGGACTTCAAGGCAATGACTGGTGGAGAATCTAATCATGATGTATAACCTCTCACCACAGATTTATGTTTTGAGATTTATGGTAATGTAATGGTTAATGGGTAAAGAGGGGAGAAACAAAGAAGGAGAGAGTCTGACTCATTCTCTGTCTGACCTTGGGCCAGTTTTCATAAAGACAAGATCCTTATATGGAGTCTGAAAAGCTCTCTACTACATGAATTCACACCAAAAAAATAAATAAATAAAGACACCAAAGTTTGTTCATGACCTGAATTAATTTCTGATACAATTCAACCCTTCTGAATCAGTCTTCAGGTTCTAAAGCATAGCAATGGTAGAATGATAGCATTTTAAAGATTTTCAAAGCATTTAATATGTCATCTCATTTAATCCTCACAAGACTCCTAAGAGGTACAAGCTATTATTATCTATTTTACAAATAAGGACAGTCCCCCAAAGTGATTTGCCTAAGATCACACAGCTAATAGTTGTCTGGGACAAGATATGAATTCAGTTCTTCCTAACTCCAATTCAAGGGCTCACACACTACTCTTATCAGCCAGGAAATGAGTTAACATTAATTCAGAGCATTTTATTTGATACTTCATATATTAGGTTATCTCATATTGATATGGTAATTGCCTAGTACTAGAAAACTCCCTAACATGAAGAACTGAATCCCTTAATAGCAAAAACTCATCCTAGAGTTCCCAGTGTCGAGGAGAGTTCACTATAAGAAATAGGTATATTATAAATGTTTCAAAAAAGAATTGAAGTCAAAATTGGTGACATGGCATACATCACAAAATTGTCACAACTAGGGCTGAAAAAAGAATCTGAGACTTCTAGATTATAACTCTTTTAGGAGAAACATACTGTTTCTATGGCATATCCTGATTATATAGAATAGGAAGACAAAGAATATGATATAACTTGAACTAGAAAAATTTGAAATCACTTCTACATTTGGCTCTCTAATCTAATACGTTAACACACAGAATAAGTTGGACCAGATGGTACTCAGGTCCCTTTAGACAAAGGAAAAAGAAGACAGGACAAGACAAGGCAAGAAAATAGGATTACTCCACAGAGTCCTACTCAGATGCCTCTTTGGAAATGGAGATGACCAATCCTAGGTTTTCAAAGGCTATCTTTATATATTTACCCAAATGTCCTTTTTTATCATATACCTTTCCCCCTCTTAAATAAATCAACTTTGTATCATATCTCAAAAATATAGATTAAGTATGATAGGACAGCCTCATCCTTCTCAATTTGTACCCTTGTAGTTTGGTTCAAGTAACTAAAAGTAAGTGCATAGAGACTTTAAAACCCTAAGTGAGAAGCTGGGTGGTTCATTGGATTGAGAGCCACATCTACAGATGAGAGGTCCAAGGATAAAATCTAGCCTTGGACACTTCCTAGTTCTGTCACTGTGAGCAAATCACTTAACCCCCATTGCTGAGCCCTTACTATTCTTCTGCCTTGGAACCAACGCACAATCCTAATTCTAAGATGGAGGATAAGGGTTTTAAACAAAAAACCCTAAGTATATTTTAGATTATTTCTCTCAAATGGAAAGAACCCTGACTTGGAATCAGGAGACAAATCCAAATCCCAACCATTCCAATTACTTTGTTTTGTTTTGTTTTTTAACTCTAAAGAGTTACCAAAAAAGAACATTTCCCTACATAAAGCAGACAGGACACAAAAAGAAAATCCTCTATAAAACTATGCATCTCCATATCCTTTTTTCAAAAGATATAGTAAATTCTACACATTACTTTCAACCCAGTTAGCTTCCTTTTGTTCTCTTCTGTGCATTTTAGAAAATGTTTCGATCACCTTTTTCTTTCTTTTGGTATCAATAATGTAACCCCTCTCCTGCTTCCCCCAATGGAAAATGGAGAATTTACCACATCTTAATTAGCCTAGCTGAAGGGGATAGTATTTCAAGAAACCAAGCTTAGTAGCAGTGAATAACAAGAAAATAAGTGGATCTGGGGCAGTTAGTAAGGAGCAAGACTGTATGGGAGACATTCATGAACAGCTGAAGATACTTTAATATCCCTTGCTGGAAAACATTGCTGCTAATTCTAAAAAAAGAAAAAGAAAATGGAATTCAGGAATGTGGCTAGAACTTCAAATTCCTAGTCTGCGTACAGATTATAGAAACACAAAAATCATAGGATTAGATAGAAATTTAGGCCAAGAAGTTACCTTAAAAGTCATTTGATCCAAATCACATTCAACACATGAGAAAAAATAAGATATATAAAAGACAAATGACTTGAATAAAATCAGAACTAGTTTGAGGTAGAGTCAGGACTAGAATGCCTATTGACCTCAAAAATTCAGCTTAAACACCACTGCATACATGAACCTTTTCCTTATTACCAGTAAGGGCCAGAATATAAAGGTTTAAAATTAAAAGGTTGAACTAAATTATTTAAGAGTATGGTTGCCAGGAATTAATTACTTAATTCCCAAATGATTTTTATGGTAATTAGTTTACAAAAGGAGAAAGAGTGAAAGTAAGAAAATAAGAGAGAGGATAGGGTAATATATCTAACCTAACACACTAAGTATTTTGCTCAGGCCCCTGGCTCAACCCAGGCAGGGCTAATTAGTCCTCAGCCAGAGGGACCTCAGTCCTGAGCTGAGGACCTGGGGATAAAAAAAGCAAAGGCTTTAGTCACAAAGCCTCAATCAAGAGGGGAAGCCTCTCCTGAGTCTAGTCCCTTCAGAAAATCCAAGACAGGAGTCAGCCTTTTTCATTCGCTCACGTGGTAATTCAAAGGGAGAGATTTAAGAACAGTGTCATCAAGTCTAAAGTCTCAGGTCCAGTAAGCAGATTCTTTATCAGCCTCCAACTTGAACTCAGAACTCTGAAGAACAAGGAACTACCTTCACAGAAAGTTACTGCTCCTTTTAAAGATGCTTCTTTGTGTCACTCCCTGTGTCTTCCTCTACTTTTGTGTGGACAAATTATAGTCTATAGATTTGCTTAAGACTGTGCAGGGGGCAGTCAATGGGAGATTAGACTCCCCAATTGATCATTTGATTAAATCATCTTGTACCTCTAAAAATCTTCAAACTACAGGTGTATACAATATTGCACCTTCTAAGAAGAAACTATAATAGTTAGAGATAAGAGGGAAATAGAAAAGAGAGAAAGCAAAACCAATGTTTGCTAGGCACATTAACAAAAAGTCAATTAGGGGGCAGTCCCCTTTGGCATAAAAGTTTACATTGAAAATAAATATTCAATCCCCTTCAGTTCAATTAATTACACCCCAAAGTTCATTCTGGATCTTCTTGATGCAGTGTAGGTTTCTGCAGGCATCTTTCTTCAAACAGTTCATTTTCTGGATTCAAGGAATTAGCAAACTTCTTTCCCTGAAATTTTTCTTGAAAAAAAAATTTTTAATCATGGATTTCATGAAAATAGATGCAATCCTCCCTGAGGATATATACATATATAAATATATATATATATATATATATATACACACACACATAAAAACATATACAACAATCTGAGGAACATGTTGACCAACACCCAGATCAACTCGGGATGCATGGTGTAAGAGAGATATTTAAGAGAGGTGACTGGGAATTTTGCTAGACCCAGTTAACAAGACAATCTCTTCAGTGGGAGAGAAATGGCTGCTCTCTGCCTTAGGCCAGTATGTATCCAATCTGACTGCTTTTCAAAGTAACAAGGTTTATTCATTTAAAGGGGGGGGGGGAGAAAGAAAAAAGAAATATAAAGAGAAAAATGAAAAACCATATTTACTCTCTGAAGTGCAAAATGTTGGGAGGAAAGAGGAAAAATAAAAAATGCATTCAGAAAATTACATACCTGGGGAAAGATTTTGAATATTTAGAAAACAAAGTGGTGGATCTAAAAAACAGAGCAAGGAGAGAGAATTTGAGAATTATTAAACTTTCTTAAAGTGGAAATAGGAAAAGGATTAGACTGTTATATTCCAAGAAATTATATAAGAATATTTCCCAGAAATATTAAATAATAAAGTAAAAAGTACAAATTTACATAATTTAGAAATTCATGTTTCCAAAAAGAAAGATATATGCCAAAAATGAGAATGTAGTAGTCTGAAAGAAGATAAAAGAGAAATAACATTCAATTGGAAGCATCATAAAGGCAATAGCATTACCCCAGGTCTTGAACAATTATTAGGATGAAGTAGGAGATATGGAAAAATTGTATTTCAAATGTATTGCAACTATATCTAATAACTTATGTACTTTTCCAAATAGACTACATCTAAATGAAGATTTAGGGTGGAGAGTTTATGAGTCCTAAAGATGATTTCTTAGAGATCCTTGGGAGACAATGCATAGACATTATTGGGGGCATGAATATAGTAGGCTAAAATTGGAAAGACTGAAGTGATGGAGGAGGGGATAAGGTCACTACCAAAAGACTAATCTTTTCTTTCACAAGGAAAGGAAACAAGAAGCCCTTCCCATCTTTCAGTGCCATGTGGATGTAAGCCAGAACCCTAGTGTAATGAGAAAAGTGAGTTTCTTTCCAGCCAAGCCAATTGGGATACTGATAGAAGAAGTAGATGTTTCTGTAGCCAAGAAAAAATGTCCAGCTTCCATCCAGAACTAACTGTTATGATAGACTTGTACTGCCCCTTCCTGTACCTTAAATGAATTAGGAACTTTGCATGAAGCACAGAATTTTATTTCACCTTGCAGCAGGAGTCAGCAAGACTAAAGCCTTACCCCAGAGGATGGGAAGAATAGAGTTGTGTCAGGTAATATTAGTTCTAGTTTATTACTCTTTCATATAATTCAATTAAACTTTTTAATCAGGTGATAAAACTTGGACAGACCCCTTAATAACTTAACACCTTGGGATTATTGATGAAAAGGAAGGGAAAGGACAAGTAGGTGTGAGTATGAGTTGCAAATCAAATGGATCATATTCCTAGGCAGGAAGAAAAAAAGGAAAATAAAGTTGAGGACTTAGCAATGTGGGTGTGATATTGAGTTTATTGGCAGTCAGTGTTACCCATGTTTCCAAAGACTTAAAGAAGACTATACAGACTAACTACCATGATATATTATATGGTATAGATATGGGGAAGGAGAGTGATTTAACTTAAGCTTTGCAGGATTGATAGAATGTCAAATGATGAAGTTATGAAGAGAAGTAATTCTTCATGCTAATGCAATAATACAGGACAATTCTGAGGGACTTATGCAAAAGAATTCTATTCACATCCAGAGAAAGAACTGTGGGAGTAGAAACACAGAAGAAAAACAAGTGCTTGATTGCTGGGAACCATCAAACCCACACTGTTTGACAAGGTCATAGGTGGAAACCAGGGATTGCAAAGTGGCCCCCAGGAAGGATGGAAACACCCACTCAGACCCCCTATGTGTGACTTCTCCCACTAACATTCCTTACTATTCAAATTGCTATGATTATTATTCTCTCTCTAGCTTCAGGAAAAATAATATGAGAGCAAAGTACTTGCAGGATTCATACATATACCCTACTTTAATCCCCCCAGAATATCACCAAAAGATCATACTTACAGAATTAAACCTAAAGATTACTATGTACCCACTCAGGTGGGAAAACTCCCCTTTTTCCTAGGCTTAAGCCTATAGCAAAACCACATTCAGATTCTCCACCCCCACTACAAGTCAGAAACAACAGGCATATTAATCACCTCTCAGGCAAGGACTGGTACATTACATTTCATTGATTTGTTGTGCTTACTGAAGCCCAAGCTACATATCTTAGATACCTCAGTGAAACATTAGAAAAATGAAAGCTGGATACTGGAAAATACCTAAATCTGGATTGTGTTGATTTTACCCTTTGACCCTGTACTTAGCAGCAATGTTTTTGTTGGTTAGCTCCTAAGTAATTCTGAATAATTATGTAAGTTGATTAAAAGCAACAATGATTTTCTTAGCAAGTCTGAGCACCTCACAGGTTAATGGAGACTAACCCCT
This sequence comes from Monodelphis domestica, assembly GCF_027887165.1. Taxonomy (NCBI): domain Eukaryota; kingdom Metazoa; phylum Chordata; class Mammalia; order Didelphimorphia; family Didelphidae; genus Monodelphis; species Monodelphis domestica. Next base: position 175,131,783 of record NC_077227.1, on the reverse strand, counting down.
GGTTATCCTGCTTGTGACAAAAAATACATTTATCTTTAGTAAAGCTTTGCATTTGTTGTTGGAATCTATAGCAACATGGTATGCAGGATGGTCATAGAATATTAATTAAATGATTTGTTAAAAGTTAATGTATGACATATCCAATTATCTGTAAGAAATCATGTATGTTGGAAAATGAGACTGTGTGCCGAGGAGATTATGTGACCACTGAGGTATAAAAATAAAGACAATCCATGTGAAGCAGCTCCTTGTGATGCCTGCACTATAGGTTGAAACTTTCAGCTGTCTTCCATTCATTTATTCTGAAGCTGCCACACCCAACCAAAGAACCCTCGACTTTACAGACTGCTGGCCAGTCTGTGATACTTGATCACATGGGTTGATGGGAATATGATTAGGGATTGCAAATATTAATAATATGGAAATAGGTCTTGATCAATGATACAAGTAAAACCCAGTGGAATTGCTCATTGGCTACAGGAGGGGGACGGGAAGAGGGGAAGAAAAGAACATGAATCATGGAATCATGGGAAAATATTCTAAATTAATTAATTAAATAAAATGTTTTTAGTTTAAATAAATAAAGATTAAAAACAAAATAAATGGGCTATGCTATACTCCACATGAGTTTTTAACTAAAATGATTGAAATGGTCATTTCAGTCATGTATTCTAGACCCTAAAGTTACTAACTCTCAAAGCATGGATTAGCCCAACATCTTACCTAGGGGGAGTATTAATAATGAATTATGTCTTTTCTTGGACTTAGGGGATAAAGTGAGGAGGAACTTTACAGGGAACCTCCCTCTTCCCTACTTATCGCTAGAAAATTAACAAGGAGTGCTCTTGTCACACATAAAATTTTTATTATATAATTAGTGGAAAGACTGAAAGGATGAACCTAGATAACTAGTATTCAACCTCTCTTAAGGAATCAAAGCAAAGAAGCCCAAAAGGGAGAGTTAATGAGGGTTTTTTGTTTTTGTTTTTGTGAGGCTGGCACTTAAAAGAATAAGTACAGGATATCCCAAATCTTAACTATGAAAGCTGACAACTGCACTAAAACTTTTGAAATACCCTGTATATCCTGGGACATATTTGTACTGATTAGTCCTATAATTCAGATATGACAGCCCAGGTGAAAAGAGATACCTTGGCTATTATAGTCTCATTTTAAAAATCACATTCATCATACAGATTAATTTAAGAATCAGGTGGTCCATAAGAATATTTTGGTTTGATTTTTGAAGTGAGAGTTCTGCTAATCATATATACAAATGTACCCTAACATTTCCTAGTTTTAAGTGCTCCCATGTAATGTTTATGAAAAGAAACAAATAATTCCCAGATTATCTTCCTCAGCCACTTCCTAGAATTTCCTTGGGAAATGGACAGTGTTCTTTTGACGAACTATAGTTATCCATGCCTATGGAAATGTGTTTTGCATGACATCATATATCATATTGTTTGCCTTCTCAATTGGTCAGAAGAGAGTTGGAGAGAAGGAGATAATTTGGAGCTCAACATTTATAAAAATAAATGTTAAAATAAATAAAATATCATTATAAAAATAACTGGAGTTACCTACATATAAAATGACCCTGAGGATGAATCTTCAAGGCTCTAGTTATTAGCTATGTTAATTCATTAATTCACAGAAATTAAGCACCTCATGAAGCCACAACTGTTTTAATAAGGTCTGTTGGGGACCCTCCTCTCTTTGTTAACCACCATTCTTAAAAAGAGGTGGTGTTTAGAGACCAGAAATAAAATCGATAACAGCAAAAGTTATAATGACTCACTAAAAGTGTCCTCTGAGCTCATTTATGATAGCCCAATGGGTAATGGAACACGGGAGATTAATTAAAAAGTTGCATTTCCCTCTGTATCACCTAAGGGGGAGGTCCCTGTTGTCTTGTAATTTATCTAAAAGTAATGGAACTCTATGTCCTTTTATTCCCTGAAAACTTGTATGTGTTCTAGTTACAAACAATATATTAAAAACCTTAACCCTTCAAGTGCCTTCTAATCCAACACAAAAGGAGAAATAGTGATAGCATGAGTTATTACCCAATGATATTATGATTATTCCCCTTTCTCATTGTTTTATCCTTTAAGAGAAAAGAAAATGTGCAGAAGAGAATCAAGTCTACTTTGGGGGCTTTTAACTGTTGTAGTCAATTTATTGCTTCGTTTGCACACAAAGTGAACTATAGGGAACATTTCCCCCATTCCAGATACCACCAGATGTTTTTTCCTATTCTTCTCAAAGATCTGATAGGAATAATTAAAATGTGAAATTAACTGTTTCATCTTGTCAGTTGAAAAGGTGTTCCAACCTTTGGCCCAGAGAGGGATATTGTTTTAAATACTCTTAATTCTTGGAATACAAATTTCATGCTACCTGGGGGCTGAAACTAGCATGAGAGAACTAACTAAGCCAACACCTTTGTTTTACAAATAAGTTTATTAAAGCTGTGGTTTGCCCAAAGTCACAAACTACTCAGGGGCAGAACTACAATTAGAATGTTAGTCTCCTAATTCCTGCTCCTGTGTTCTCTTAAGCTAAAATTGAAGTGGCTGTTGTCAAATAAAAGTCAACTGGAAGTGAGTCTAAAATTAGCTCTCTTTAATGATAATATTACTGGGAAATATGACATATTCTTCTTCCTTAAAAATACTTCTAGGGCTAATACTTTCCTCTCAATTTTCACTACTACCACACTAATTCAGATCATCATAACATTATACTTGGATTACCCTACCTAGGTGAGTGTAATAAATTGTCAACTTCTTTTCCTTTTCAAAGATACTCAATTCAACACCTACATAGTAATAGAAATATTTGTATTAATGCCTTTTATGTATAAGGCACTGTCCTAGTGACTTGGATACAAAAATGAAAATAATATAATCCCTGCCCTCAAGGAATTTATATTCTCCTAGGACAGTGATGGCCAAATTTTTAGAGACCAAGTATCCAAACTGCACCCTCATGTCACATGTGAGCTGCCCCTTATTATTCTAGACAGGAGGAAGGACTCCCATTGGGCTACTGAGCAGAGGGGCAGGTGATCAGAGAAATGTCCTCAAGCACGTGTGGAGAAAAAGAGGGGAGCAGCCTCTTCTAGCATAGATAGTGTGCCATAGGTTTGCCAACATGGTCTTAGGAAATATAATATGGTCAAAGTAAACAAATACATAAAAGATAACTCAATATGGGGGTAGAGTTGTTGTGGGGAAAAATCACCCAGGTTTGTAGCAGGTTCTCACCCTAACAATGCAATATTCAAACTCCATTCAATTCTGAAGTAAGAAAAGAATTTTATTTGAAGAAGAAGAGGTCTGTGGTGATATAATAAACTAATAGCTGGTGGAATAGTCTGGGGGATAATCAGGTAACCTTAGGGCTGATGGATATGGCCAGGAACTAGTACAGTAGCCTCTCTGGAGAAGATGGAATAGCGGGTCTCCAGGTGTGGGATAGCAGCTCCAAGAGTGGAGTACCAGTTCCTCCATAGAGTAGCAACTCCATGTATGGAGTAGCAGCCCCAGATGTGAAATATCAGCTTCCACCATAGAGTAGCAGCTTCCATCCTCTGTGGATCAGAGTTGGCATATTTATTGGAGTATAGGGACTAGTCATCTCTCATTCCAGAGAAATTTTACCTTTCCCAAAAATCTTGGCCAAATTCAGGTGGAGGTAGGATTTGGGGTTTGACATCTACATTATAGGAAATAAGGAGCATGCATATGTTTGAGGGATTCTTCTGGAATGTCAGAATCCCCAGTGTGCAGGTCCCTTGTTCCCCATTGTCTACCTTGTCACTATTTGTTAATGTGGGAGAGGTCTCACTATCCTTCTGGAATGAGAATGTATTGGGTGGGAATACAGTAAGTACATCAGAGGACCACTATAAGTAATTAATTATATCTTACAGTTCTGAACTGAAATAAATAAAGAACAATATGAGCAATTACTAAAAACAGATTAGGCTCAAAGCAGATGCCCAGTATAAAACATTACAGATCCAGTACAGAATGGGTAACTGATCCATCTATAATTCATGCTTGACTAATGCTGAAAACACAGGTTTTGTAATTGATGTTTAGTGCTACCTGGTGAGAAATGCAAGATTTCAGAGTATGAGGGTCCCGTTCCTATTACTACCCCCTCACTGCCCACTGTCAGCTTGCATCTGAGTGGAAATCAGGGAAAATTTCAGTTTTTCACTATAGGTAACTAGTTCATTTTAATGTAATATTTCAGTAAAAATGTTGGGCAGGAATAAGGAGATTATAGGTTTCCCTATCACACCAGTCACTAGGGAATGACTCTTTTTAATTTAATTTTTAAATGTACATATTATTCATTTTTGTAAATGAATAATCTTACAAAACCCAAACCCCAAAACATATTTGTAAATAAGCAAGTGATAAATCATATGTTTTCATTTGCATTTCTACTCCAAAAGTTCTTCCTCTAGAGGTGGATAGCATTCTTTGTCATATGTCCCTCAGAATTGTCATAGATCATTGTTAGCAAAGTCTTTCACATATGATTGTTCCACAATATTGCAGTTATTGTATATAATAATCTCCTGGTTCTGCTTATTTCACTCTGTATCCATTCATGTAGTTCTTTCCTGCTCTCTCTGAAATCATCCTGTTCATTTCTTATAGCACAATAGTATTCCATCACCATCATATACCACAATTTTTTTCAGTCATTCCCCAACTAAGGGACATTAGGGATGATTCTTGAAGGCACCATATGTAGGTTGTCCTTCAAATGAAGAAATAGTAATATAAGTCATCACCTTTGATACTTTAATTTGGTCTTGGCATTATTAGTCAATGAAAAATTGATTGGCAAGTGATTAACTAAACATAAGTTACAGTAACTCAAACTACATAGATATTACAACTAGGTGGCACAGTGGATAGTGGTCTGGAGTTAAGAAGGCCTGAGTTCAAATCTACTTACCAGCTATGAGATCCTGGGCAAGTTATTTAACCCTATTTGACTCAGATTCCTCATCTGTAAAATAAGCTGGAGAGGGAAATGGCAAACCACTGTAGTATTTTTGCTGAGAAAACCACAAATTGGCTCATAAAAACTCAGATAGGACTGAAACAACTAAATAACAACAACAGGATACATATATACATATATATATTACATGTATATATATTTACAAAGTGCTTTCCTCTTTCTCACATTATTTCATAAGATAAGCAATGAAGGTATTATCATTCCCTTCATCTTTTAGAAGAGAAGGGAAGACTTGGTGAATTTAAGTTCCTTTCTTATACTTACACACATAGTAAGTAGCAGAGGCAAGATTTAAATTTAGACCAGTAAACTCAACTTCAATCTTGGAAAAATTCTAGAATAAATAATTAATTAAAGAAATGGGTCGTGTCCATAGAGTAAAGGAGGAAGTGATTACATTGAGACATGACATCATTCAGAATAAGACATGCCCAATCAATCTTCCTTCTTTTTTTGATAAGATTATTAAACTGGTAGGTGATAAGAATACTATAGATTTGGTTTGCCTAGATTTTGCCAAAGCACTTGATTAAATTCTTCTGGAGAATATGGATATATGTGGACTAGATATATAATGTGATTAGATGGATCCAGAACTGAATGGTTAGATGGCTGAACTCAAAGAGCTGTGATTAATGATTTAATGTCAGTGGGGCAAAAGGTCCTTAGTGGAGGGCTCTAGGGATCTATGCTTAGCTCTTTAACATCTTTATCAATAATTCAGACAATATAATGACATACTCATCCAATTTTCAGTTTACAAAAAAGTGGCAAAGATAGCTAAAACACTGAAGGACAAAGTCAATACCCAAAGAGGTCTTGATAGCCTAGAGAACCAGGTTAATTCTAGTGAGAAAAAATTAAGCAGGGGTAAAGATAAAGTCTTACATTGGGTTTAGAAAATCCATTTTTCAATTACAAGACAGAAGTCAGACATTTTTCTGAAAAGGATTTAGGGGCTCTATTGGATGAAAAACTCAATAAGAGTCAGCAGTATATTATAGTCATCAAAAATGCTGATATGTCCTTGGGCTGCATTAAAAGACATAGCTTGCAGGAATAAGAAGGCAGTTATCCTCTGTCCTTGTCAGACTTATTCAGGATTGTTGTGCTCCATTCTAGACATTAATAAGCCAGAGAGTACACAGTATAGTGCAGTCAGGATGGTAAGGAACCTTGAGCCCATGTCATATAAGCATCTATTAAAAGAACTGCACATGTTTAGCCAGGAGAAGGAAAAAGGAGGAACATGGCAGCTGTATTTTTATATTTGAAAGGCTGTCATGTAAAAGAGGGATTAGACTTCTTGGTGCAATGGGGAGAAATTATAATGAGGCACTTTTAGGCTTGATGTCAGAAAAATTCCTTTGATTAGAATTGTACAGAAATGTAATGAGTTAACCCCTGTAGATATCTTCAAGCAGAGACTGAGCTACCATTTGTCATATTTGTTATCACAAGGATTTCTTGTGGATGTGAATTGGACCAAATGGCTATGGATGTCTTTTCCAAGGCTCAGTATGATTGGACTATCAGGGAAAGGGACCAAAAAGCAAAAATGGCAAGCTAGGTGGTACAATGGATAGAGACCCAGGCCTGGAGTCTGGAAGACCTGAGTTCAAATTTGGTCTCAGATATTTTACTAGCTGTGTGACCCAGAGAGAGTCACCTAATCCTATTTGCCTCAGTTTCCTCATCTGTAAAGTGAGCTGGAGAAGAAAATGGCAAACCATTCTAATATCTTTGCCAAGAAAACCCTAAAAGGTGTCACAAAGAGTTAGACACAACTCAAACAATCAAACAACAGCAAAAATAGTAAAACTGCCATTCAGTTTAAAGAATGTATTGAGTTTCCAATGTTTGTTGATTCAGCCCTGAAGTTCCTAAACTTCTATTGTTGGTGATAAATAGAAATTCTGAAGATTTATGTGGGTTTGTTTTGGATCTTATAACTTTGCATACTTTAATAAATGTTTTTATTAGTTTTTTGGTTGATCCTATGGGTTTCTCTATAAATACTATCATATAATTTGCAAAGAGTGATGGTTTTGTTTCTTTATTACCTATTCTAATTCCTTCAATTTCCTTTTCTGTTCTTATTGCCATAACTAGCATTTCTAATACTATATTAAATAGAAGTGGTGATAATGGCATATTTTCTTCACCCCTGATCTTACTGGGAAGGGTTCTGGTTTATCCCTATTACAGATAAAGGTTGCTAATAGTTTTAGATAGATGCTGTTTATTAGTTTAAGGAAAGTTCCTTTTATTCCAATGTTTTCATAAGGAATGGATGTTGTATTTTGTCAAAGGCTTTTCTGCAGCTATTGAAATAATCATTTGGTTTCTGTTGGTTTTGTTATTGTGGTCAGTTATGCTGATGATTTTCCTAATACTGAACTATCCCTGATTACTGGTGTATAAAACCCACTTGGTCATTGTAAAAATGGACTCGAATCCAGGACTTCAATCCCCAGAAGTCCTTGCTCCACTTCCCAGAATGCTTTGTAATCTCACTGAATTCTCACCTGGGCCGAGAGCAAAATCATTATTTAAAGGGTCTCCGCCCATGGCAGGGTCTCTTCTCTTCCTGGCTCCACTGGCAAACAGACACATCTCATGATGTGAGTGAAATTTGGGTGGGCCCACCTAGCACGTGCTTCTCTTGCTTGTATTTTCTTTAACCCTTGACCTTTAATAAACCTCATAAAAATAATACTCCTTGCAGAGAGAAACTAATTTCTACCTGCCTCAGTTCCCCCTAAATTTTAATCTTTATATCATAGTATATGACCCTTGTGATACAATACTATAATCTCCTTGCCAACATTTTATTTATTTTTTATTTTTATTTAAAATTTTTGTATATTTCATTAGAAAGATTGGTCTATACTTTTCTTTTTCTGTTTTAGCTCATCTAGATTTAGGTATCAGTACCATATTTGTATCATAAAAGGAATTTGGGAGAATTCCTTCTTTCTCTATTTTTCCAAATAGTTTATGTAGTATTAGAATTAATTTTTTTTGAAAATTTGGTAGAATTCACTTGTAAATCCATCTAGCCCTGGAGCCTCTTTCTTAGGGAATTATTATTCAATTTCTTTTTCTGTGGAGGATTAAGTATTCTATTTCCACTTTTTATTAATCTTGAGAGTTTACATTTCTGTAAATATTCATCTATTTCCCTTAGATTGTCAGATTTATTGTCATATAGTTGAGCAAAATAACTCTGGATAATTGCTTTAATTTCTTATTCATTAGACATGATTTCATCTTTTTCATGTTTGATAGTGGTAATTTGGTTTTTCTTTCTTTTTATTAATTTTTCCCCAGAAAACCAGCTCCTTGTTTTATTTATTAGTGCAATAGTCTTCTTTCCATTTTATTTCTCTCAAATTTGGTTTTCAGGATTTCCTATTTGGTGCTTAATTGGGGATTTTTTATTAGTTCTTTTTCTAGAATTTTTAGTTGTATGCTCAATTAATTGATCTGCTCTTTCTCTATTTCATTGATGTAAGCATTCAGAGGTACAAATTTCTGCCTAAATACAGCTTTGGCTGCACACCATAAATTTGGATATATTGTCTCCTTTTCAATCTCTTTAATGAAATTATCGATTATTTCTATGATTTGTTCTTTGGTCCATTTATTCTTTAGAGAAAGATTGTTTTATTTCCAATTAATTTAAATATAATTTTTATTGCATCAGTGTCTGAAAAGGATGCATTTAATATGTCTACTTTTCTACATTTGGTTGTGAGGGTTTTATGCCCTATAATATGGACAATTTTTGTAAAGGTGTGACAAGGGAATCACTTTAAAAGACTGATATATATTAATTTAAGGTCGCCAAGGAATTCAGCTATGTAATTCCTAAATGAAAAACTCAAGTCAGCCGTCAGCCTTTTTTGGAGTTTAATTACAATAGGAGCAAGAAAGGAATTAGAGATAGAGAGAAAGAAAAAGGGAGAGAAGGGAATAGGGCTTAAATACCCCTTCTGTTTAGGCTGGGCCAAAAGGCCCAAGCCCTTAGATAGCTGGGGCAAAGAAAAGAGATCAGTCCCTATCACTCACGTGACCAAAATGGAGAAACAGTCTCAGAGGCCCCCACCTTCAGCTTCCTTCAGCGCAAGCTTCTCCGAGTCCACCGCAATCACCCCGACCAAACTCCTCAACCCCCTCCTCCAGTCTCCAGACCCTCCTATCTTTAAGGACACCATCCAAGTTCCTCCTCTCAGTTCTCCCATCTACCAATCACTGTTCATCAATTTCCCTGTGCCAATGGAGGCTCTAGCTTAACCCAGGACCACCCAGAGGTTTCTGGCTTTTGCACATGTCTGTTGAAGGTCATATTTTCAAATGATTAAATCTTTGATCTAGGCTGCAGCCCTTACTCAATCCTGTTAGGACTGAATAGGGTGGAGATTTATTCCAAGTATCTCCATTGTATCAATTCTAAAATCAATCATGATTCAAAGAAATTCCTGTTCTATGCTTAAGCATAGGTCAAAGTCCTTTCCATTGTTCAGCAAAAGGTTTCTGTCCTAAAGTAATCTGAAGAAGGGAAGAGAAGGAACCTCCCATGCCAATGGGGTTCCCATTCCAATAGACTATCAGTAAGAAATTTTCCAAGTATGAAATATCCCAATGGTGAAATTTCCAACATTTATAAGTCTAAGGAATTTTGAGGTTTACAAAGGTGCTATGTAGTGCTAAGAAAAAGGTATATTTTTTTCTATTCCTATTCCTATTTAGTTTTCTCTTGGGGTCTATCATATCCAACTTCTATTTACTACCTCTACTACCTTATTTATTTTTTATTGGACTTTACTTCAGAAAGGAGAAGGTTGAGGTACCCAGTAGTAAAGTTTTACTATCTATTTCTCCCAGAAACTCATGTAACTTCTCTTTAAAGAATTTGGATACTATACCATTTGGTGAATTAGGTTTGATACTGATATTGTTTCATTGTCTAGGTTATGTTTTATCAAGATATAACTTCCTTCCTTATCTCTTTGATTAGATTCATTTTGCTTTTGCTTTGTGTGAGATAAAGATTGCTAGCCCTGCTTTTTTTTTTAACTTTAGCTGAAGCATAATAGCTGAAGCATAATTCTCCAGGCACTTACTTTCACTCTGTATGTGTCTCCCTGCTTAAATGTGTTTCTTGTAGACAGTATATTTTGGAACTTTGGTTTTTAATCCACTCTGCTATCCTTTTGTTTTATGACTGAGTTCATCCCATTCACAATCACAGTTGTGATCACTAATTGTGTTTTCTCTTCTATCTTATTTTTCCCCATTTACCTATTTTCTACATCTGGCTGATTGTATGTGTTATTCCCTGTTTGAGCTAATTCTGATGAGAGTAAAGTTCAAGCTCTATAGGATTATGCTCAGTTCCACTGGGTAGGTGTTTCTTTGTTGTAAGCCTGGATCCATTGTCTTTTGAAATATTATATCCCATGTCTTCTGATCCTTTATGTAGAAGTTTCCAGGTCTTGTGTAATCCTAACTATGATTCCATTATATTTGAATTGTTTCCTTTCACCTGCTTGTAGTACTTTTTCCTTGGTCTGGGAGTTTTTACATTTTGCTATAATAGTCCTATGATGTTTTATTTTTGGTTCTCTTTCAGGAGGTGGTGGTAGATTCTTTCAATTTTTATTTTTCCCTCTTGCTTGTGGATATCAGTTTTCCCTAATGATTGCCTAAATAGGATATCCATACTTATTTTTTGATCATAGCTTGTGATGATTCTTAGATTGTCTCCCATGGACCTATTTTCCATGTTATTTGTTTTCCAATGAGGTATTTCAATTTTTCTTTTATTTTCTTCATTCTTTTGATTTCATCTTATTGTTTCCTGGTGCCTTAACAGGGTCATTAGCTTACATTTTCTCAATTCTAATTTTTAGGAAATGTATTTTCTTCCTTAAGTTTTTGTGTTTCCTTTTCCATTTGGCCTATTATAGTCTTTTTGGAATTGTTTTCATCAGTGGGTTTGTTTGTTTGGGGGGTTTGCCTCCATTTCCATCTTAGTTTCCAAATTGTTGAAACTCTCTATCATTTCTTTTATTATTTTATTTTTAACATCTTTTTTTTTAGGCAATGGGGGTCAAGTGACTTGCCCAGGGTCACACAGCTGGGAAGTGTCTGAGGCCAGATTTGAACCTAGGACCTCCCGTCTCTAGGTCTGGCTCTCAATCCACTGAGCTACCCAGCTGCCCCCTTTAACATCTTTTAAAGTTAATCCCATGAGTCCTTTTGGGGACCTGACATCTTTCTTCACTTTCTGTTGGGGCTTCACATGTTTCCTTTTTGTCATTGTTTTCCTGTTCTAAGTTTTTATGTTGATCTTCCTTATCACTAAAGTAACTTTCTAAGGTTAGGTTTTTTTCTTTGACTTTTGCTCATTTTTATAAATATTTTTTCCCTTGTTGCCTCATCTATTAATTGACATTGTGCTCTGCTCCTGGAATAGAGGGAGTGCTATTCCAGGTTTATAGTGTAGCCTTCTCTGGTGCTTGGGGTCAGCCCAGATTTCTTTGGGTACTAAAGTGTTTACTTTGATGGGGTGGCCTGGCTGACTTCTTGCTGGGAGGCTTGCAGCTATTTTGTCCGACTGGATTCCACTCACCCTGCTTTCAGTTTCCTTATTGTCTCTTGTTCAGGTTGTTGCTTACCCTTGCTATTTGGTTGCCACAGACCATGTGGAAATTGAATGTTGGGCTGCTTCCCATCTGATGTTTTGTTGCCTCGGGCCATTTGGCAGCATGTTGTGCTCTTCTCCTATTCTGCTGTTGCATGGAGCTGATCCCTATTCTGTCACTTCCTTACTTTAGGCCATGTGGAAACTCCTAGGGTGGCCCTTCAGCTGATGTTGGACTGTCCCCTACCCCATCTGCTATTTTGTTGCCTCAGACTGTTTGGCAGCATGGTAGGGCTGCTCCTGTTGTCTATTTTGTTACTTCACACCATGTAGAAGAACTTAGAACTGGTCCATTCTGCCAATTCCCTGCATGCCATATTCACTGAACTACTCTTCCCTTCTCACCCTAGAGAAACATGTCCCTCCTTCTCCCTTGTTTAGAGGCACTTTATTTTCAGTTTTTGTTTACTCCACCATCTTAGCTCTCAGTATACAATTCTCCCCATTTAGCTTTTATGTAGAGATATTACTAACCAAAGTACTAGTTCACCCTCCAAATTCTTCCCTCTGTATACCCCCTCACATTATAGGAAGAGGGGTCTTAAAAGTTAAGTTGGTTCCTACAAAACATCCTCCCACCAAACTGAGGATGAGTTGTGTTTTCTGTCCTTAGGAGCACTTTTCTCTCTTTGCAGAATCCCCATCAAATTGAATCATGGGTTGCTCCCTTGATCAGCTGTGATATGTCAAACAGATTATTCAGCTTCAAAGTCTCCTCACTAGACTCAGTTGTTATGGTTAGATTACTGGATAATTCAGTTATTAATTCTATTTGCTTGACTCCTAATGGCTTTTCCATCTTTTGAAACACACAAGATCGTATTATTTTTTGTTCCAGATTCTATCTACCACATACTATCACATTATAATTATTGCTTTGAGCTAAGTCTTTTCCATTACCTGTGTTACCCTTCTTCTAGTTTCCCAGGATATAAATCTTAAAGTCATCATTGATTCTTCTTCCTTCAGTCCCTTCATATGAGATATCCAAGAAAATCATTGATAGGTACTGCTGCCAATCAAAACTATTGACACACAGTGATCTAAGAAGAACAACTGGTTATTATATGCTCAGCATAGGTTCATAGCAGCATAGGTTCAAAGCATGATCAGTGAGCAATAAATAGAATTTTCAGAATTCTTAGACACTTTTTAGTTATATCAGCAAGAAAAACTATAGCAGCCAAAAGGAAAAGAAAAGGTAAAAATAAACTTGAAAATTTTATATCAGGAAGATGGAGAAGAAAGAGGCTTACATATCAATGATAGCAAAAGGGAAACAGTTTCATCAGAAGAATTTGTAATTTAATCCATAAACACTAGAAGACCTGCTCTAGAATGTACAACAAGCCAAAACATGCTCATCATCAATAAATGGAGTGAATGATACTGTCAGAAATTCTTTTATCCTTAATCATTTAATCAGTTGGCTTAAATTTTTGGAGGCCTCAATTAAATTCCAAAAAGCTTCAGCTAAGTAAATGACCTGCTGTCTTGGGGGAAATAGTGCTCTACTAAAATTTTCTTATAATACCCTAAATTCAGTATGTCATAAAGTCCTGTCATCTCTTGGGGAAATTTACCTTCAAGGAGCTTAAAGTTAAAAGGAGAATGGGAATGTATGGAAAAAATATTTACAGAAAAGTAATAGAGAATATAAACAAAATTATTACACAGAGATGAAAGGGATCACTAACAAATGGGGAAATCAAGAAAGACCTCTTAAAAGGATTGGCACTTGAGTTTTATCAAGCTATTCCAAAAGGCAGAAAAAAAGAGAATGTCAGACATGAGAAATAACTGGTGCAAAAGAACCATCATGTAAGAAACATCGTGTACAGTAAAAAGCAAGTAGCATATGATAGCTAGAATGTAGTATGTAAGAAGATAGAATATAGTGTGTAAGAAGATAAAGCATGCAATCAATGACTTTGCAGATACAGAGTAGAGCAATATTGTGAAGAGTTTTGAATGCCAAAATGGAGAGTTTGTATTTTATCCTAATAGCAATGGGTAGATGGGTAGTCCATGAAGCTTGTTGAGTGGGGAAAAACATGGCCCATGCTTTAGTAATATCAATTTGACAACCATATAGAGAATATACTCTTGGGGGAAGGGGGAGATAATTAATGAAGATAAGCCAATTAGGAGAGTAATGCAATAGTCCAGAAGTAGTGTGGGCCTGAACGAGAATGGTGACTATGTGAGTGGGAGAGAACAAGAGGAAGAGAAATATTTTATGGGAGATAGTATCTATAAGACTAGGGAAATGATTGACAGGTGAAGTAGAAGGAAGAGTCAAAGATAAATAACCCTATATTTTCAGAGATTGAAAAGGATAGGTAGGATTCAATGATCTAAAAGTCCATAGAAGTCAACCCAGGAGAAATGGGTAGCCCTTAAGAATGAATTGTGAAAAACACAAAGAGAAACAATTCTGCTAAGAAAAAGGTGGAGTTTTTTCTAAAGAGATCAACATGAGTATACATGAAATTGTGATAAAATATGTCTGAGAATCCATTAATAGATATGGCTTCTGACAATATGATCAATGCCACAAAGACTGGGGAAAACCCATTTATTATATTCAGAGCATAGACATCACTGAAATAAAAATGAGTGAGTGAGCTCCAAACATCAGTTTCTGTAACCTTGTATAGGTTTTGGTTACAAAGGCAGGATAGATACAAGGGAATTTATAGAAAGCAGAAGGAAAAAGTAATGATTTATACATCAAAGGACAGATGGCAGAGGGGAAGATCACTATCAGGTAAAATAGGGTACTAGCTGGGTAACATTAATCTTGTATTTGATGAACTTTATTTTTCAGATTCTAACTATGAGATTTGCTCATCCTAAATCAATGACAATAAGAAAGTTAAAACAGAAATTCTCTTATGACAGAACTTATGAACAAACTTACATTTCTAAGATAACATATACAGGTACAAAATTTTTTTAAATGCATACAAATAAAATCAAACAAAATAAAAGACATAAATAGAGGATGGTGGGGGCAGCTGGGGTGATTCAGTGTATTAAGAGCCAGGCCTAGAGACAGGAGATCCTGGGTTCAAATCTGGTCTCAGACACTTACTGCTTAACCCTGGGCAAATCACTTGACCTTAATCCACTGGAGAAAGAAATGGAAAACCACTCCAAAATCCTTTCCAAGAAAACCCATAAACACTGATCCATGGGGTCATGAAGAGTTGAACACAACTGAATAAAAACTCTTCTCTGAATGCATTTGACAAAGTCCTGAATATTTTAGGGCAAAGAACACTATTTATCTTGCCCTTCCAGAAACTCACATTTCTTCATTTGCTTTAATACTACTTTTGCCTTTCTAAATATATTCTAATCTGGGTATGATACCTAGAGAGTCCATTGTTGAATTACCTAAAGCCCATTATGTATTGAAACGGACTCTTTCCCCTTTCCCAAATCACACTTAAGTCAGGCCAGGCTATGCATAGATTCTAACAACCACAGAAAGTTAGATCTTGAAGAAACTTTTAAAAAATCTTGTCTGATTTCCACCATGAGGGAGGATTAAATAATTTGACTAAGTTTCCACAAAGAATCCTTGGTAGAACTATAATTAGACACTAGGTTTTCCTCCCATTATCCTGGCTCTCTTTCCAACATATCTCACTGCTCAGAGCTGGTGTGGAACCAGACTGAGCTTCAGGTGAGGAGCCCCTGAAGCATTCCCCAGATAATACAATCAGCCTCCTGATTTTTCTTCTTGTACAGAACAGATTACAATTTCCATTGGGTTTGGTCTTGGGAACAAAACATTCTCTCTATGTCCCATATCTTCCATGTAATGTCGTTGGCAACACATTCTCAAGTATTTTCCAGTGCATCTAAAACCATTTTACTATGCTTATTAGCTAGAGTATGCTGGTAAATATTTAATAGCCAGCTGGGGGGGGGGGGTGCGGGGGGGAGCACAGCACTCTTTAAAGTTTAATCCTCATTGTTTATATTTCTTTATCATTTTCCTAAGTCTAAACAATCACCTAAAAATAAACAAAGTCATGATTTGTTGAGTTTGCCTATTTCCAAGGTATATATGCTCACTGTGAAAATTCAGCGTTTACCTGGAGAGAAATGGCATGAACTTGTTCCAGTACACCCTTGGTTGATAACATATATGATGGTGTAACCCCTTCACAGGTGAACACTCAGTAAGATACACCCTGACAACCAGCATCCATCTACTCAGAACCATAACTCATGAGCCCCAACTGATGTGTTTACTAGACCAACCACAGGATACGTTCAATTAAAGCAAAGGACATTTAATTACATGCCACAGCAACATATTTGAAATTAAATTCTCCCATCCTTCCTAAAATACAGAGAAATGCTGTCTACTTGAGGATAGCTTCTATTTAGCTTATTCACTATAAGGCTGAGAGTTTATCAGTTTAATAGATAGATAGATAGATAGATAGATAGATAGATAGATAGATAGATAGATAGATAGATAGATAGATAGATAATCAGGTTATCCTTAGCTAACCTTTCAGGTAGAACTGAGAGAATCACTGAGCCATAATTACCTAGTCAGAGAGATAGAGAAGGTCTCAGGCATTTTCAGGTCTGTCATTTAAACTGCTTTGTTCTTGCTATTGGTCCAAGTTCCTCAGGTTTATCTTTTATTTGAGTTATGTTACAATATGTCTTTAGGTCTTATCTTATGTCACTTTGTTGCTTTCAAATCATCCTGAGGACTCAACGTGGCAACATGCAAAGCAATTGAATATAGCAACAATAAGGGGGTTTCTTTTGGACTTCTGCAGTGTCCCATATTGCCAGTCAAATCAGCTTGAGAGCAAGATTGCACAGGTGATGCCTCTGAAGCTGGGTGCCTTTGACCTACTTTCTACCAGCAACCAAAATTGCTTTGCTTTACTCCTAAAAACAGGGCAGACTTAGCACTGTGCCTGAAGTCAGGAGGCTTGGGTCCAGTCTCTGACTTTTTACCAGCTATTTCACTTTAAACAAAATATTTATAAAAGAGCATACTAAATTAAGACATGAGGGGGGGACACAAAAACAGAAAGGCTTCTGTGAATGTTTTTTTAAATTGTATATCACAGATCTCAGATGGACTTACCAGCATACTTTTGTTTGTTTTTGCTTTGCCCTATTATTCCATGGGTATAGGGAGGTTCCAGAGAGGGAATTCCCTCTCCTATTGCAGATCAGCAACTGTTGTAATTTTGTCTTGAAAAGGGACATAGAGCACTGAGTGATTACATGACTTTCCCAAGGTGATACGACCAATATATGTCATAAGCAGTATTTAAACTAGGTCATCCTAACTCCAGAGGAAGCTCTTAATCTGTTACACCACATTACCCCCTTGCTATGTCTTTACAATGACATAATTGACAGAAAATGTAAAGAATGGAAGATTTCACTCTTACTGTTTATTGACTATAAAAAAGCACATCTCATTTAGCAGAATCAAATAATATCTTAGCTGAAATTGGAGCGTGGGGCAAAGCCTGATTCTGGCACAAAGTCCCAGTTCAGGAACTAATACCAGAAAAATGAGCAAATCAAAGAAGACACAAACCAGTATCAAAAATTATTGAAAGTTGAAAGAAAGAAGGAAGGAAGGAAGGAAGGAAGGAAGGAAGGAAGGAAGGAAGGAAGGAAGGAGAGGGAAGGAGGAAGGAAGGAAGAAAGAAAGAAAGAAAGAAAGAAAGAAAGAAAGAAAGAAAGAAAGAAAGAAAGAAAGAAAGAAAGAAAGAAAGAAAGAAAGAAAGAAAGAAAGAAAGAAAGAAAGAAAGAAAGAAAGAAAGAAAGAAAGAAAGAAAGAAAGAAAGAAAGAAAGAAAGAAAGAAAGAAAGAAAGAAAGAGAAAAATGGAGGTAGGAAGGGAGAGAGAGAGAGAAACAAAGAAAGAAAAGGACCACACTATAATAACAGGATGCAGAGACTCAAAAGAAAAAAGTAGATTTTTCAACAAGGACTATAAAATGCCTAGAAGAAATGAAACAAATTTTTTTAATTTATTTAATGAACTAAAGGATGAGGTGGAAAGAATTGGATGGAAAGAAAATGCATAACTTAGAAAAGAATGTAGTAGACTTTACCCAGGAAATGGAATTGTTGTTACTGTTGTTCAGTCATGCCCAACCATTTGTGACCCAATTTGGAATTTTCTTGGCAAAGAAACTAAAGTCATTTGTCATTTCCTTCTCCAGTTCACTTTATAGATGAGGAACTTAGACAAATAAGGTTAAGTAACTTGCCTAGTGTCACACAGTTAGTAAATGTTTGAAGTTAAATTTAAACACCCAAAGATGAATCTTTCTAATTCCAGGCTTGGCATTCTATCCACTATGCTACTTAGATGCCCAATAAATTGAATGCCTGGAATCAATAGACTAAAAAAATAGTAGAAAGTATAAGATATCTAATATCAAAAATAACTAGCCTAGGGCAACTAGGTAGCTCAATAGAAGGTAAGCTAGAGATGGGAGGTCCTTGGTATCAAATCTAGCCTTAGATACTTCCTAGATGTGTGACCCTGGACAAGTCACTTAAGCCCACTTGCCTAGCCTTTACTGCTCTTCTGCCTTGAAACCAATATTTAGCATTGATTCTAAGACAGAAAGTAAGGGCTAAAAAATTTTACCTATAAAACAGGAAGACAAAATAAGAATCATTGGATTCTCAAAAGCAATGCTTTATTTTTTAAAATCTTAACACTGTATTTAAAGAAATCATAAATGAAAATTGCCCAGAAATATTAAAAAAAGAGGAAAAAACTAAGAAAGTATCCACTAATAACCTCCTGAAAGGAACCTCAAAAGAAAAACTCCTAGAATAGGATATCCAAAATTCAGAGCTCCCATGTTCATATTTATTAATTCATAAATACTATACATATCCAGAGAGATGTAATTCAAGTACCAAGGAACCATAGCTAGTATAAAACAGGACCAACAATTTCTACTAAAAAATCATAAATCTTGGAATGCAATAATACAAAAACAAAAGATAATAAGCTCATAACCAAGAATAACTCATCCTACAATGTTGAAAATGATCTTACAATGGAAAAGAGGAAAGTGTTTCTTTAATGGAATAGATTTTTGAGCATTTCTGATGAAAACACCAAAGCTGATTCTAATTTTGAAATGCAAATCTAAATATCAAGAGAAACCTGGAAAAGGTTTATTAAAGAACTATGAAGGAGTTGAGCTGTATAATGTTGTAGTGTCGATACTTTAATAAGGGGAAAAGAAATATTTCTGTTTAGAATGTTTGTGTCTTCAAAGAATATTGAGCTGGGAATTCTTAGAAGGAAAAGAGAAGGTATTATAAAAGGAATACAGTAGTGAAGAAAGAAGGAAGAAGGGTCTAGAATTTTAATTTCACATAATTAAGGTATATAAGAAAAAAACATACAAACATAGAGAAAGGGGTGTGGGAAATAGGTATCTGATGAATCTCATTCTTATCTGAAATGTAAAAAGAAAGATTTTGCACATGCATGCACATACTCAGTTTGGTGTAGAAATATATCCATTTCAACAGGGAAACAAGTGGGGAAATAGACCAGGATGTGCTGGAGCTAACTCCTACCAGCTTGAGAAAGACAATTGTTAAATTTTCAGGGTGAACCATTACATCTTGGAAACTGGTAAACACTACAACCCAGGGCTTACTTTGTTGTTTTTGTTGATTGTATACACTTTTTAAAGTGATGGAGAAAATTTCAACAATGAAAATTAAACTTAAACATGTATAATGTATGCATTTATTTTGAAGAGTCATTTGTTAAACAATTATCATCATAACACTGGAAAAATTACTGCAGCGAATACTAGGTAGTATGAACTGACGCAGTGTGAATTGAACATAACCCAGAAAACAATTTATATTCTTTCTTTGTCTTAGAATTGATATTAAGTATCAGTTCCAAGGCAGAAGGGCAATAAGGGCTAGGCAATTGATGTTAAGTCATTTTCCCAGAGTCACACAGCTAGACAGTATCCATCCCATGGTCAAAGACACATTTTTTCAGTACTGGCTCCAACAGTTGATATTTGACAGTGAGGCATGGATTTCAACTGCCTCTGAAGAAATGAAAATAAATTATCATAAAGAGGCATTGGAGAGGTAGGTAGGAATCCGCTACAACAGAAAGCCAACAAGGAACCGCAAAGACAAATAAGAATAAAAGGGATCACCAAACAATGAACTGAATAATAGGGGAACTTGAATGAGTCACATAGCAAGAACTACTGATGACAGGAGTAGCTAAGGGCATTAGGAAAAGTTTCATGTAGAAAGTGATGCTTCAGAAGAGTTTTGAAGTAAACAAGGGTTTCAATGAGGTAGGAGTAACTTAGGAGTGAATTCTAGGAAGGGGAAACATCTACTGGAATGAAATAAAGAAAGGTGATGGAGTATCGTGCGTGAAAAACAACAAGAAGGTCAGTGAACTGGACCTTAGAATAAGGGAAGGCAAATAAAACATAACAAAATTGAACCATAGGAAAGGGGAGAGGCCCAAGGATATTGCTTCAATTTGTCATAGTGTCAGCTCAGATAGTCAGACCCCTTTGTTATCTCTATAACTCAGTAGTAGTAGTAGTAGTCTCTCGGTAACCGAGGATGACTATTGTCTTTGTGTGTTCTTGTGCACAAAGATACTTGTGCATGAAGATTTAAGTGGAAAAGTCGATGCACAGAGACAGTCCCACTCTCTCGGCGTTGGAAGCCTGGGTCCAGTGGCACAAAAAATCGTTACATCTGGAGACTTCCTCAGCTGCATTGGATGGCCGTGTTGTCTTTTGTGCTCCAACACGCCCTAAGCACTCCACAGTGCCTTGCTGCATCTCCATCTCAGCCGTTGAACCTTCTAATTGGTTTCTTCCGTCTGTTTGGCCGAAGCAGTCTTCATATGCTCGGTGAGCAAAGCCTTAGTTCACCAGGGGTCGACCCAATGGCTACCCTCACAAGGTTTAGCCGGCCTGTCAAAACCATTGCCCGGGGTGTGGCCACTGCCGCATGCTAGCAGCTACTGGGAGCCACAAGTGAGAGCTGGGTGTCAGGTGAGGGTCAAAGGCTGGAGAGCTGCCCTAAGAGGGCACGACAAGCCCTCCATATCAAAGATATTACTCCTCCCTGAGCACCCCATACACCCCACCCATCTATAACTCAAGGGTAACAGTATAAACCATCTCTCACATAAACCCTCCCAAAATTGCTTTTCAAAGGGATTTGCATCTCTTCGCAGAGAATAACTATAAGCAACACTGAAATATTATTTGAGAGTAATAATCTTTAAATAGAAACAAGTTTTAAATAAAAGGTATATTTAGAGTAATAAAATATTAGAAATGGAAGGAATCTTAGAGAACATATCTAAGATCAAACCCTTCATTTTACAGATAAAGAAATGGAAGTGTTATGATTTGCTCAAAGTCACACCATTAGTTAGTGGCAGACATGGGAACGGAACCCAGATTTGACTGCCCAGCCATTGTTTTCTCCACTGCACTGCAGTAAGACCTTGTCTCAATCCTATTAAATAAGGAGGTACTCTATAGTAGCAAATAACTGGAAACTGAGAGAATAACCATCAATTAGGGAATAGTTAAATAGATTGTGGGATATGACCATGATGGAAAACTATTTCACAATAATAAATGATGAGCAGATTAACTGATTAATTTTTTAAACATGGAAATATTTACATGAAATTATGAAGAACAAAATGAACAGAACTAAGAGAATATTATATATAGTAACAGATATATTGGTTGAAAAATAGCTGTAGCTTTCTATCTTTAGGGGGAAAATTGATGAACAAACATGAACAATATAATTTTATGCATACATACATACATATATATGTGTATATATATATATACATATATTCAAATGATGTCATTTCTAGTGTGGGGTAGGGAGGAAAGGAGGGAGATATCTATAAACTTCAGTGTAATGAATAAACAATCAAATTTTTTAAATAAACCAAGAATGAAGAGGGTGGAGCCAAGATGGTGGAGTAGAACAGAGAAACTCAAAGTCACCATGAGAATCCTCCCCAATCAATCTTAAAACAATGTAACAAAACAAATACAACAGTGAAAGAACCAAAAGGAGACAGAGTGAAAAAAAACTTTCAATAAGAGAAAAACCTAAAAGGCTTAATAGTAGAGCAGCTAGAAGGAATATACTTAGGAAGAGGGTGGGGAAGTAAGCAGACTATGATATGATATATGTAAAAAAATATAAGTCAAGGGGTGTAAAAGAGGATTGCACTGAGAGAAAAAGGAAGGAAGAGATAGAATGGGGCGAATTATATAGCATAAGAAGGTGCAAAAAAAATTATTATGGGGAGAGAAGGATTATGGGCAATGCTTAAACTTTACTCTCTTCATCACTGGCTCAGAGAGGGGGAAAACAAATATGCTCCCTGGGGTATAGAATTCTATCTTACTCTACAGAGAAGTAAAAGGGGAATAAGACAAGGGAAGGGAGGAGGTAATTGAAGGGATGGGGCAGTGGGAATGGGAGGTAATAAAAAAGTAAAGCACTGGTGAGGAGAAATAGAGTTAAGGGAATAGTTCAGGATCAAAAATGTAAATGGGATGAACTCATCCATAAAACAGAAGCAGATAGCAGAGTAGATTAAAAACAAAAATCCTACTCTATACAGTTTACAAGAAACACATTTGAGGCAGGCTTAGACATACAGATTAACAATAAAAGGCTGGAGTAGAACTTGTTTTGCATCATCTAACATAAAAAAAGCAGGAGTAGCAATCATGATATCAGACAAAGCTAAAGTAAAAATTTATCTGATTAAAAGAGATAAGGAAGAAAAAATATGTCTTGCTAGAAGGTACTATAAACAATGAAGCAATATCAATACTCAACATTTATGCACCAGATTTCTAAAGGAGAAACTAAAGGAGTTTAAGGAGGAAATAAATAGTAAAATCATGCTGGTGGGGGCCCTCCATCTTCTCCTATTGGAGTTAGATAAATTAAACCAAAAAATAAAAAAGAAAGAAGTAAGGGAAATGAATAAATTGTTAGAAAAATTAGAGTTAATAGGCATCTGGAGTAAACTCAATAGGTATAAAAATGAATATATCTTCCTTTTAGCAGCACATGTTACATATACAAAGATCAACCATGTATTACAACATAAAAACATTGCAAACAAATGCAAAAAAGAAGAAATAATAAAGGCAACTTTTTCAGATCATAATGTGATAAAAACTATAATTAATAAAGGTTCATTGAAAGGGAAACTTAAAATTAATAGTGAACTAAATAATCTAATTCTTCAAAACTGCCAGGGAAAAAAACATAAAAACAATTACTGATTTCTTTGAGGAGAATGACAATGAGGAGATAACATATAAAAATCTATGGGACACAGCCAAAGCAGTACACAGGGGAAATTGTATATCCCTGAGTACCAATATCAACAAAATAAAGAGGAAAAAGATCAGTGAATTGGGATGACAACTTAAAAATTTAGAAAGAGTACAAATTAAAAATCCCCAGATAAAATCTAAATTGGAAATCCTAAAAACCAAAGGAGAAATTAATAAAATTGAAAGTAAAAGAATTATTGAATTAACAACTCTAGGAGCTGGTACTTTAAAAAAACAAATAAAATAAGGCAAAGATTAATCTAATTAAAAAGAAAGAAGAGAATCAAATTAACAGTATCAAAAATAAAAAGGGAAATCTCATCTTTAATAAAGAGGAAATTAAGGCAATTATTAAGAGCTATTTTGGCCAATTATATTGGAACAAATATGACAATGTAGGTGAAATAGGCAAATATTTACAAAATTATAAAATGCCTAGGTTAACAAGAGGAAATGGAATTCATCTATAATCCTTTCTCAGAAAAAGAAATTGAACAAGCCATCAAGGAATTCCCTAAGAGAAAATCCTCAGGGCCAGGTGGATTCACAAGTGAATTCTATCAAACATTTAAAGTACAACTAAACCCAATACTATACAAATTTTTTTACAAAATAAGCAAAGGAGTCTTACCAAATTATTTTTATGATACAAATATGGTACTGATTCCCAAGCCAAAAACAGAGAAAGAAAACTATAGACCAATCTCCTTAAAGAACATAGATGAGGACTTTTGAGTAAACATGGCTGCAGTCTAGATGTGAGTCGCTTCCTCTCCCCAATACCCAACGAAATAGACTACCTCTAAAGAACATAAAAATCATCTTTGGAAGAACAGAGGTACTCTACAGTAGGGTGCAGCAATGAAGGTACGTGGGGTTTGAGTATTTCCACACTATGAGAAGGAGAAAAAGCTTGCACCCAAACATGATCTGAACTACCCTCCCCCACCTCACCTACGGGACCAGAGTCGGGACCAGTGCACTCACTGGAGACAGCGAGTGAGCAAGGAACATCTCTGTAGTGACTGGGGGGCACACCAGGGTCCTTGGGATCTAACTAGGACTGCCAGGGAACAACCCCTGAGAGAGGCTACACAGAAGGCCCCTGAGCACTGGAGAGCACAGACCATAGGTGCTCGTGCAAACTGTGGATGCCGAGGAAACTCCAGAGCCTGCCTGAGGCAAAAGCTCCGCTCCTCACTATAGTGAGTGGGGGGCACACCAGGGTCCTTGGGAACTGACAAGGACTGCCAGGGACCTACCCCTCAGAGTGGTTTCCCAGGAGACCCCTGCCCATGGGAGAGCACAGACCACGGGCGCACTAGCAAACTGCAGAGGCTGAGGGGATGCCAGAACCTGCCTGAGGCAAAAGCCCTGCCATGTAACTCCACAGAAAACCTGCCCATCCCACTCATATTTCTGAATAAAAAGGAAAGGGAAAACCACCAAAGGGATGGCCCATTGTGCCCAAGACCAACCCTCCAAGAAGAACAGGATAAAAGTGACTATTGAAAGCTTTTATGAAGGGATAACCCAGGCTACCGAGGAAAAAGAGGATGAAATTCAAACAAAATCAAAACCTTCCCAAAAAAATGGAAATTGTCCACAAGTTCTGGAAGAACTCAAATTGGAGCTTATCCAAAAGATGGAAACCTTCTGTCAAGAAAAATGGGGAAAAATTCAGAGAGAGGTCAACAGTCTGATAGACAAGAACTCCCTATTGGAGAAACAGCTGGAAGCCTCAAACAGCAGAGCAGACCAAACTGAAAAAAGCAAAACTAGTCCTTAAAGTCCAGAATTAAGCAACTGGAAGACAATGATCTTGCAAAACAGTAAGAATTAATAAAGCAAAGTCAAAAAATAATGAATTAGAAGAAAACATAAAATATCTCACTGACAAGGTGACAGACCAGGAAAACAGAGGGAGGAGAGACAATTTGAGAATCATTGGTCTACCTGAAAAACCAGAGATAAACAAAAATCTTGATGCCATACTACAAGAAATAATTGAAGAGAATTACCCTGAAGCTCTTGAAGAAGGGGGCAAAATAGAATATGAACAGGTTCATAGAACATCCTCTATACTAAATCCCCAAAAGACAACTCCCAGGAATGTAATTGCCAAATTCAAGAGCTTCCAAGCTAAAGAGAACATCTTACAAGAAGCCAAAAAGAGAAACTTCAGATACAAAGGAGCACCAATCAGGATTACACAAGACCTGGCAGCTGTCACGCTAAAAGACCTCAAAGCCTGGAACACAATATTCAGAAAGGCAAGAGAACTGGGTCTTCAACCAAGAATGGGCTATCCATCAAAACTGACTATATGCTTCCAAGGGGAAGTATGGGCATTCACCAAAATAGAAGATTTCCAAGTATTTGTAAAGAAAAGACCAGAACTCAGTGGAAAGTTTGACATCCAAACACAAAGAGTAAGATAAACATGAAAAGGTAAATATGAAAGAAAGGGAAAAGGAGAAAAATGTTTTCTTTTATTCAAACTCTCTTCTATAAGGGCTACAATTAGATCAAATTATATATATTAATATATGGGGGAAATGTTATGTGTAACTCTCAAAAATTGTATGCATTAATAGAGTAATCATAAGAATCACTCATGGGGAAAGATTGGGGCATTAAGATGATTTGGAGGAAAAAAACAAAAAGAAAGAAAAAGGGAGGGGGGAATCAATGATGGTACCAAGATATACTTGCAAAAATAGAAATAAATTAAACAGAATAATCTTTGTCACACAAAGGTACACACAGGAAGGGGAGGGGAAGAATTCTCTTATAAGAAGGAGAGGAAGTGAGTGCTAATTGATATTACTTAACCGTTACTCTCAGTGAAATCAACTCTGAGAGGGAAGAGCATTTAGATCCATTGGGATCTTGAATTCTATCTTATCCAACAGGGTAAGGGAGAAGGGAAAACTAAGGGGGTTTAGGGGGAAGGGAGATCAAAAAGGGAGGGAAGGAGAGGGGGGAGGGAAATTAGAAGACCCCCCAAAAAAACAAGAAGGGAACATAAAGGGAAGGGCCATAAAGGGAAGCACAGCAAGGTAGGGGACTAGGGGGACTGATTTAAAGTAAACCACTGGTTTAAAAGGTTAGAGCAAAAGAAGAATGGTCAGAATTAGGGGAGGATATCAAAATTCTGGGGAATTAACAAGTGACAATCATAACTTTGAACATGAATGGGATGAACTCACCCATAAAACATAGACGAATAGCAGAATGGATTAGAACCCAAAACCCTACCATATGTTGTCTTCAAGAAACACACATGAGGTGGGTAGATACTCACAGGGTCAGAATTAAAGGTTGGAGTAAGACCTATTGGGCCTCAATTGACAGAAAGAAGGCAGGAATTGCAATCATGATATCTGACAAAGCCAAAGCAAAAATATACCTGACTAAAAGGAATAGGGAAGGCGAATACATCCTGATAAAAGGGAGTATAGACAACGAGGAAATATCACTAATCAACGTGTATGCACCAAATGGTATAGCACCCAAATTTCTAAAGGAGAAACTAGGAGAATTGAAGGAGGAAATAGACAGTAAAACCATATTAGTGGGAGCCCTGAACCAACCTCAGTGAGGAGACAACATATCAAAATCTATGGGACACAAAAAAATTGGAAAATGAGGGGATGTCCTTCAATTGGAGAATGGCTGAACAAATTGTGGTATATGTTGGTGATGGAATACTATTGTGCTAAAAGGAATAATAAAGTGGAGGAATTCCATGGAGACTGGAACAACCTCCAGGAAGTAATGCAGAGTGAAAGGAGCAGAACCAGGAAAACATTGTACACAGAGACTGGTACACTGTGGTACAATCGAACATAATGGAATTCTCCATTAGTGTCAATGCAATGTCCCTAAACAATCTGCAGAAATCTAGGAGAAAAAACACTATCCACAAGCAGAGGACAAATTGTGGGAGTAAAAATACTGAGGAAAAGCAACTGCTTGACTACAGGGATTGAGTGGACATGTCTGAGGAGAGACTCTGAACACTCTAATGCAAATACCAACAACATGGAAATGAGTTTGAATCAAGAGCACATGTGATACCCAGTGGAATCGCACATCGGCTATAGGAGAGGTGGTGGGAGGGGGTTGGGGGAGGAAAAGAAAATGATCTTTGTCTCCAATGAATAATGTTTGGAAATGACCAAATAAAATAATGTTTAAAAAAATAAAATAAAATCACTCTAGACAATATAAGTATTTTGGAATTTATCTTCCAAGACAAATTCAGGAATTATGTGAACACTACTACAAAACACTTTTCACACAAATAATACTAGATCTAAACAATTGGAAAAACATTAATTAAATTAATAATTTATTAATATATATTTTATATATTATTATTTTTTATATTTTTTATATTTTATATATATGTATAAAATAAATTAAATTAAAAAAACATGGGTAGGATGAGCTAACATAATAAAAATGGCAATCCTAACTAAACTAATTTACTTATTCAGTGCCATATCTATCAAACTACTAAAAAGTTTTTTTTATAGAATTAGAAGAAGATATAACAAAGTTCATCTAGAAGAACAAAAGATCAAGAATCTCAAGGAAACTAATTCAAAATATGTGAAGGATGGTGGTCTAGCAGTACTGTACTACAAAGCATCAAAACAAGATGGTACTTACTGTCTAAGAGATAATAAGGGTGGTTCAATAGAATAGACTAGGGGTAAATGACCTCAGCAAGCTAATGTTCAATAAATCCAAAGATCCCAGCTTTTGGAACATGAACTCACTATTTGATAAAAGCTACTGGGAAAATTAGAAAACAGTATGGGGAAAATTAGGTGTAGATCAACATCTCACACCCTATGCTAAGATAAATTCATAATGGGTAAATTATTTAAATATAAAGAGTGAAACCATAAATAAATCAGGTAAGAACATAGAATAGTATACCTGTCAGATTTATGTGGAAGGAAGGAATTTAAGACTAAGCAAAAGATAGAGAACATTAAAAGATGTAAAATGAATAATTTTGATTATATCAAATTTAAAGGATTTTGTACAAACAAAACTGATGCAACCAAAATTAGAAGGTAAGCAATAAACTGGGGTGAGGGGAATTTTATAACAAAATTCTCTGACAAAGGGTCTAATTTCCCAAGTATATAAGTAACTAAGTCAGATTGACAAGAAATCAAGCCATTCCCCAATTGACTGGTGGTCAAGGGATATGAAGAGGCAGTTTTCAGATGAAGAAATCAAAACTATCAATAATCACATGATCTAATTCCTCCTGTTTAGAGAAATGCAAATCAAAACAAGGTACCACCTCAAACCTAGAAGATGGGTCAATATGACAGTAAATGAAAATAATATGTTGGAGGGGCTATGGAAAATTTGGGACCCTAATGCATTGCTGGTGGAATTGTGAATAGGTCCAACCTTTCTGGAAGGCAATGAATGCCTGCCCTATATTCTAGCCATACCACTGCTGGGTTTGTACCCCCAAAGAGATAATAAGGAAAAAGACTTATACAAAAATATTCATAGCTGCACTTTGAGGTGGCAAAAAAATTGGGAAATGAAGGGGTGTCTATCAATTGGGGAATGGCTGAACAAATTGTGATAAATATTGGTGATGGAGTATTATTGTGCTAAAAGGAATAAAGAAATGGAAGAATTCCATGTGGACTGGAAAGACCTCCAGGAACTGATGCAGAGTGAAAGGAGCAAAACCAGGAGAACTTTATACACAGAGACTGATACATTATGGCACAATAGAATGTAATGGACTTTTCTACCGGTAGCAATGTAATGACCCGGAACAATCCAGAGGAAATTAGGAGAAAGAATGTTATCCCCCTGCAGAGAAAGAACTGTGGAACCAGAAATGCATTAGAAAAATATATGATTGACCAGGTAGTGTGATAGGGATGTGATTAGGGTTTTGATGTTAAAGATTCATTCCATTGCAAATATGAATAACATGGAAATAGATTTTTAACAATGATACATGTATAATCCAGTGGAACTGCTTGTTGACTTTGGGGTGAGGGAGGAAAAAGTGTGTGTGGGGATAGGAATCATGAATCATGGAACCATGAAAAATATTCTAAATAAAAATTAAAAAAAAAAAAAGATTGCAGGCCCTTTCATCCAGCTATACCACTACTGTGTTTGTATCCCAAAGAGATAAAAAAGTGCACAAAAAATGTTTATAGCTTCATTTTTTGTAGTGGCAAAAAATTGGAAAACAAGGAGGTGTCACTCAGTTGGAGAATGGATAAACAAATTGTATATGATGGTGATGGAATACTATTGTGTTGTAAGGAATGATGAACTGCTTGATTTCTACATGAACTGGAAAGACCTTCATGAACTGATGCAGAGTAAAATGAGCAGAAACAGGTGAATATTGTACACAGAAACAGAAACATTGTGGGACAATCACCTATAATAGACTCTGCTACTAAGAGCAAGGCAATGATCAAGAACAGTCCTGTGGAACTTGTGAAAAAGAATGCTATCTACATCTAGAGAAAGAACTATGGGAGTAGAAATGTAAAAGAAAAGCATATGATTTATCACTCAGTTATATGGGCATACAATTTAGGGTTGTGATTTTTAAAAGATTACTTAATTACAAATATGAATAATGTGAAAATCAGTTTTGAGTAATAAAACATGTATAAACCAGTGGAATTGGATACCTGGTCTCCAAGTTCCTTACCTTTTGTCCCTTGCAGCACAGAAATAGGTGTTGTTATATGACAACTCTGCTCACTACCAGCTGAGGTGCAACATCTTTGGACTCACTAGTTTTTTTCTTTTTTTATAATGCAAAACATAGTTTCATATTGGTATTTGTTATAAGATCATATTCATACAAAACCAACCCCAAAATAAAACCACAAATAAACTGATGTAGAAAATAGTATGCTTTGATCTGCATCAGACTCCAGTAGTTCTTTCTCTGGAGGTAGATTTTTTGGATAGCAGCCCCCATTATAAGTCTCTCAGGATTGTCCCCGTCATTGCATTCTGAGAGAAGCCAAAGACTAGTTTTGAGAATGAAAGTTCCAACTAGTTTAAGAACCATTGAATGAACTTCATGAGATATGCCTACCTCACTTGCACATCCCTAACACATTATTAGGACTAAGAAGGGGAGAAAGGTGTGACACTATGGCCTCAATGTAACTATCTACCTTTCCTGGCAGGGGCAAAAGAACCTTAAAGACAGCATAGTTCTGTGCCACTTGCAGGAAAAAATATGAAATGAAGGCCTATCAGTTTCCCCAAGAACAGATACCATTCAGAGTCAAGAACCAAAAGGGTCTTGGCAGACTAGAGCAGTGATGGTGAACCTATGGCACAGGTGCCAAAGATGGCACACAAAACAGGAAGACTCTCTGTGGGCACACAGTCACCCTCTACCCCCCCACCCCTGGAATTTGTTACTAGAAAGGCAGAAAGACCTGGGCAGAACTGCTCCCCTCCCCCCTCCACCATGCCTGATGACATTTTTTCACATCCCCCACCACTCTGCCTAGCAGCCCAATGGGAGTGGGTGGCTCACAGGTAGAAGAGCTGGAGGGGAGAAGAGCACTTAGGTCACTCCCCTCCCCCTCTCTAAACCTCCCACCCCTCCACCCAGAAGCCTAATGGGAATGCTTCCTCCCTCCACTGTGTGGGGTAAGGAGGGGGGAACAAGGTGCAGCTGGAAGTTGGTGATGGGGGAGGGACATAGCACACAGTCTTTGGGGTGGGTGGACACAGCACTCAGTCTAGGAGGAATGGGTTGGGGGTGGGGCCCAGCACTCCATCTCTAAAAGGTTCGCCATCACTGGACTAGAGCATTGGGCTGAATCTATTAAGATGAAATTCAATAGGGATAAATATAATTTATTACAATTGAGTCCAAAAAAATCAACTCTACCAATATAATTTGGGGTAGGCATGGAGGTCAGCAGTTGTTCTAGAAAAGACCTATGTATTTTAATAAACTACAAGGTCAATATTAGTCATCTACATAATGTGGCAACCAAAAAAAACAAATGCAATCTTAGATTGCATTAGGAGGGGCATAGTTTCCAAGATTAGAGAAGTAATGGTTCCACTACACACTGCCCTCATCAGACATCATCTGGAATATTGGGTTCAATTTTGAGTACTTTGGTTTAATAAGGGTATTGATAAGCTGTTGAGAGTCCAGAATATGGCAATGAAGATGGTAACGGGTTTTGCATGTATGGAGATCACTTGAAGTGATTACAGATTTTCACCTGGAAAACAGGAAGACTTGGGTACTACAAGTAACTAAAGAATTGTCATGGGAAGAAGGGATTTGACTTGTTCTGTTGGTCCCCAGAAGATAAGACCATGAGCAACAGATGGGAGTTGCCTTGAGGGAAATTTAGGCTTGATGTTAGGGGGAAAAAAAATATCCTAACAATCAGAGATATTCAAAAGTAGAATGTAATGTATCAAGAATGATAGGGTATATTCCTTTGGACTTCTTCAAATGGAAGCCATATTACTCTATTTGTGGTATATTATAATGGAGGTTTCATTTGTTATGAATTCAACTAAATAGCTACTGAAGTACTTTCTGTATCTTCTGAAACCTAAGTCCCATAGGAAAACAAAAGTGACAGAAAATGGTTACCAAACTTAAAAATAATCCCACATCAAAGAATTGGAGACTAAAGGGGTGTGCATAAATTGGAGAATGGCTGAACAAATCATGGTATATGAATATAATAGGATATGGTTGTATTGAAATAAAGGAAAGTGATTATTTTTTTAAAACCTGAGAAGACTTGAATGAACAGATGTAGAGTGAGGTAAGCAGATCCAAGAGCACAATTTCTACTAAATCATCAGTTTTGTACAAAGCAACAATTCTGGAAGTTTTAAGAACCCTGATGGTTTCAGCAACTAAACATGATTTCAGAAAAC
The DNA here is from genome assembly GCF_027887165.1 of Monodelphis domestica. Lineage (NCBI taxonomy): Eukaryota > Metazoa > Chordata > Mammalia > Didelphimorphia > Didelphidae > Monodelphis > Monodelphis domestica. The sequence goes on along the minus strand of NC_077227.1, from coordinate 175,099,621 downwards.
TCATAAGAGAGAACTCTCACTACCTCATGACAAGACATAAATAGATTTATACAAAAAATGAGAAGTACATGTTTGGAAAAGAACAGTGTAGAAATTTGCTTTCCCTGACTATTATATGATCCAAGAATTCTGTATTTCTTTTTGTTTCCTCCCCCCTTTTTTTCTCCCAGTGAGTGAGGGGAATTGAGAATAGGGAGGATGATTATTTTTTAAATGATAAAAAAATAATTTACATATAAAATAATAATCTTGTGATTTGATAAACGACCAAATTGAATATAGATTTTAGTATACTACAATGGAGTATTTAGCATTTGACAGATGAGGAAAGTGCAACTTTTTGAAGGTCACACAGCTAGTTTGTATGTGGGTCTAGAATCCAGGTCTCCTAATTGCCAGTTCAGTGTCCATTTTATTATATCACAAGCACAGTTTCCAAATAGCATATCAAAGCTGGAAGGCCTCAGTTAAAATTTACAAGTCAATATGCTATTTTTATTTGGCTAAAGAGCTGTCTCCATATCCATTATATGTCAGTCAGTATCATTATCAATCTTGAAATGTAAATTCCCAAATTGTAAAGCCCAGAATTTTCAAAGCACCTTTATCATCTGATAACTTTAGCTTCTTATCATCTCCCAGAGCAGAGGTGTCAAACATATGGACTAAGGGCCATAGCCAACATTAAATTAAAATGTAATTGGGAAATATTTAACATAATAAATAAAAATATGATAGAACATAGTTACTGTTAACATTTTTTCTAAGTCAATAAGTTTTTGTAAGTCAATACCCCCATTTTTATTTGTGTGATATCCCTATCCCAGAAGATAAGGCACCACATTCATTCCACTTCTTCTGTATGCATCATGAATGCCATAAACAGGTGAGTCCTCAGTAAATATTTTCAACGATGATAATGATAATGATAGATATGACCTATTTAGCTTTAGAAATTAATTTTCCGCACATTTGCTGCCACTAATGGCATCTATGGGCTCCATTAATGGGGAAGAAAGCTTAGTTAGCCTACAACAAATTACATTTTGCTAGGGCTTGGGCACTACCTTAATTTCCTCTTCATTAAAGCTCCCATACCTGATTTACATTTTATGTGCAGCTCTGACTCTTGAACTAGAGTAATTGGCACATTAGGGAAAAAGAGAACATTTCAGATCTATCCTCACTTAGAGCCTACAGCAGAAGAAAGCTCAGCCCCCTCTTCATTCTCCATCTGAGGCTGTTTTCTTAGCAATTTCATTCTGACTCATTCTACCTTTTTTTTAATGTAAAGTTAGCACCAGCCTCTTTCACTCCAGGAGGAATTTCAGGGCAGACCAGACAGTTCCAGAATTCTCACAGCCCTAAGGAGAGAAAGCTGAGAAAGAGACTTCTCTTTCTCCCTGTTATAAGTTTCTAAAATCTTAAGCATCATGGAAATGAAATACCTACTAAGATAAAGGACTGCTTCAGAAGAGAGCCTAGAGAAGTTTGGTATTAGGAGACAAGGCTTTCCTCTTCCACTGGCATGTTGGATGATCTTTACCAATCTTGACTTTCGTTTCCTCATCTTATAAATCAAGAGTCTGTGTCTGATCATCTCTAAAATCTTCCTAACATTCTCTGATTCTATGAGAGCTCAGGTCAGAGTTTGGTTTGTGTTACTACTGTCAGAAGTGTACCAAACATGAACCATGTCTCTAACCTATAGGCCATTCCTCTTGGAAGGCTATGGTTAGAAAAAGAGAAGACAGAAATCACCTCTACTACTGGGAATCCTTTCTTCCTTCTCAACCCTCTCAGTACACAAAATACTATCTTAGTAGCATTACCAATTCTTCCTTGTTCCAAATTCTTTGAAAGGACTCAAAATGTGTGAACCTTTAGAACTAGTCAAGACTTAAAGATCATATAATTTTGCAGAACTGAAATTAACTTCAAAAGTCATCTTGCAAAATTCTCTCATTTTACAGTTTACATTCAGTAGAAATTCCTCTAAAATTCTGATTGTTTTTATTTTAGTAGTTACTATAAGAGAAGGTCCTAAAAATATATCTGATACTAGTAAATAAAAGAGAGAGTTGGTTATTTTTATTGTATTTTATTACATTGTCTGGAGAATGGTCAAACTTCAGAAAGAAGAAAAATATCTTCACAAGAAAATAGCTAATTTCTATAGTATGATGAGTTACTATGTGATATTATAAAAATAATCTCTAGAAGCCCTAGTTATACTCTCATTGTTCTCAGATCTAGGAGCACTTTTGTTTATTCCTTTACCCAATATAGACATTGTAAGTACCAATAGCAGATCATGGGGAGATGTAGAGCAGGTAGAATAACATCCAATTATAATGATAACTCATTTAAGTCAAGGTGCAATATAATGGCCCCTTCAGTTCAAGAGTCTCCAACCTCTGCTGCTTTAAGAAATATGTATGTTAGATGAAAAGTTAGTAATACAATCATAATAGCTTTCAGCCAATAATTTTTCAAAGATTGCCTACAAAAAGCTCAATAATCTGCCAATTTTTTCAGGCCCATAAGTTAAGTTCCAAGGCTGGTGATTGGAACTTACACTATCTTGTCATCTCCTCAACTCATCTCAGATTTCTACTCTACATTAGTCATATTTGTTCTACCTTTTCTAGTCTGAAAATCATTTTTCTTCATGTAAAATCAGACCTGAGTAGGTCAGCCTTCAATCCTTTATCATCTTGTAGATATAATTTCTTGAAGACTAAGAGTGTCTTCAACCCTTTTGTTCTTGCAATACTCGCACCAGGACAATATCTGGCATGTAGCAAAAAATCAATAAATTCTGATCAAGTATTATTGATATATTTCCTCAAGCAGTTGTCATATCTTCTTGGATCTTCCTCTTCTAACTGATAAAAGGGAAAAAAATCTTTTCTTGTCTTCCTTGGCATACTTCACAAATCTCAAGCACATTCTTGGCACTAGTATTTGTGACATCATTCTTATGAAATCATTTGTGTTCCTGGCATTGTTATTTCAAGACTATGCTGTTCTTTGTTTACATACCCTCAGTTACCTGTCTTTGGAAGCATCCTTTTATCCCTCTTGAGTCAACATTCCCTACAGAATTATATGCTATAATTTTAAAATCTGCTGGCACTCATCAAGATCAACTAAGGGGCAATAGGTCAGTGGATTGAGAGCCAAAGCCCAGAGACAGAAGGTACTTCTTAGCTGTGTGATCCTGAGCAAGTCACTTAACCCCAATTGCCTAGCCCTTACCACTCCTGTGCCTTGGAACCAATACACAGTATTGATTCTAAGATGGAAAATAGGAGATTTTTTTAAATCAAGTAATAAACAATGACTTATTTTTCAAGAGAACTTTAAATTCCACCTAAATAAAAAATTAATAAACACTTACTCTGCCAATGGATTAGATCCTAGATCTAGAACTCTATACTCTGCTCTTGAATCACTTGCCTCCTTGACTTGTCACCACTCACACTTGACCAAGCACTAACCCTGGATTACTTCCACCATCCACTTCCTCTGATCTTACTCTTGCTACTGCTTGCTTCAGACTTTGTGGACTGAACACCCTACAGATATTGCCTATTGAATCTCAGCTGGGCCTTTCCAGCAACAAGGCATTCCATTTCCTCTTCTATAAGTAATTTCCTATTCTATTCTCCACAGAAACTGGTCTAAATCTTTTCTTTTCTCCACAAACCTCTCAAACCTCCTAAGTTCCTTCCCTTCTCAATTCTCAATATTAATTTAAGAGAAAACTGAAGACATTTGCCATAACTCTTGCTTTTCCTCCTCCCATCATCTCAAAACTCTTTGACATCATCTCCCCCTCTCCCTCTCCTTCCCTCCAGTCCACCATCTCTTCGCCAAAGCCATGTCCTCTATAGGTACCCTTGATCCCATCTCCTCCTGTCTTCCCCAACAAACTATTCCCACTATCAGCCTCACCTCTCTAATCTTCAATCTCTCCCTAACTACTGATTCCTTTCCTAACTGCCTACCAATGTGCCCAAACCATTTTCATCCCTATAAACATTCACTGGACCCTATAATCCTCTCAAACTCTCATTTTATATTTCTTTACCCTTTCTCAATCAAATACCTAGAGAAAGATAGCTATCCTCTTGCATCTACTGTCTCTCCTCTCACTCTTCAACTCTTTTCAGTTTGGCTTCCAACTTCATCAATCAATGGAAATTCTCTCTGTGAAGGTACCCAGGGTCTCTTAATTGGTAAAATCTGATGGTCTTTCTGAAGTTTTCACTCTTCTTGACCTCTCTATTGCATTTGGCACTATTAGACACTTTCAAGTCTTTAATATTCTCTTCTCTGTATTTTCATGCCACTATAAACTCTTGGTTCTCCTTATTCCAATTTTCTTACTTTTCTGAGTCTCACCCTCGAACTATGAATATAACATATGACTCTTCCAGGTGCTGCCTTTCTTTTCATTGTATCCTCTTGCCTCCTTAGGAGCAGAGATTATGAAATTCTTTGTATTTTCATTTCAGTGCCCAGAACAGTACCTTTCACATTTTGTTGTTTACTTGTGCCTGACTTTTTGTTAACCCATTCAGGTTTTCTTGGCAAAGATACTGGAATACATAGGTATTTCCTTCTCCAGCTCATTTTACAAATGAGGAAACTAAGGTAAACAGGGTTAAGTGATTTGCCCAGGATCACAAAACTAATGTGTTGGGGGCAGATATAAACTCATGCAGAGGAGGCTTCCTGACTCCAAGCCTAGCACTCTACCCATTGTGCCACCCAGCTGCCCTGCCTTTCACAAATGAGTCACTTAATAAATACTTGCTCACTGATTTATAAATTGAATAGCTCATCAGCTTTCTTGGATTTAATTATCATCTGTAAGAAGATTATTTTCCAGATCTCTAGAGGCAGCAAAGTTCTCTCATCACTGCCTAGTGGACATTCCAATTAAATATCCCTAAGACAACTCAAATCCAACATGTTCAAAACAGAATTCATTATCATTTCCTAAAACCCTGCTGTCTATAAAATTTGTTTATTCTTGAGGAGAGCAATACCATTTTTCCAGAACTGTTAAACCTAAGTGTTATAATCTCAGGGTTATCCTTGAGGATTTACACTCCTTCACCACATTCTATCCAACCAAAAATCCCTTGAATCTCTCCCCTTCTCAGACTATCTTATCACCTCTCACCTAAATCAGTCATACAAAATTCAGAAAGAAATGGGTCCCTGCGAGCTTCACATTGGCTTAGAAAGCCACAAATTAACATCATCTGTGTTTTGTTGTACTTTTATTTATTTTGCAAAATATCTCCCAATTACATTTAAATACTATTCTTCTAACTCTTGGAAATTTTCTCTTAGAAGTTCCCATCTGCTGGGAGTTTGGCACCTCTAACCTAGACTCTTGCAATGATCTAGTTGTTCTCCCTGTTACATTTCTCTCTTCACTCCACTCCAGCCTTTGTAACTGGCCTCAGATAATAGCTGGGTGACCTTGAGTAAGTCAGTCCACCCTATTTGCCTCAGATCTTCATCTGTAAAATGACTTGGAGAAGGAAATGGAAAACCACTTCAGTATCTGTGCCAAGAAAACTCTTTATGGAGTCACAAAAAGCTTGACACAACTAAAATGACTGAACAATAATAGAACAGCTATCAAAGCAGTTTTCTTTATGTGCTCATTTGACCATGTCATTCCCCTACTCAATGGACTCTAGTGCCTCCCGATTCCTTCTAGGATTAAATATAAACTCTTCTGTTATATTCTTTAAAACCCCCTTAACTGGGCTCCAATTACTATTTCCAAGCCTATTATACATTCCTCCCTTTTCTGAACCAGCCAAAGTGGTCTTTCTCTGCTTCTCATATACCACTTCATCTCTTGCCCCTATGCCTTTATCCTGGGCCCCCCAGACCCTCCATGCACTCCCTTCTCATCTCCACCTCATCAGTTTTCTTTTTCTTCAAGATCCAACTCAGGTGCCATCTTCTACATGAAGCCCTTCCTGATCCTGACAACAACCAGTGCCCTCCCTTCCCTAACTACATAGTATTTGCTTTATATAGCACACAAGTAGCACAATAGGTAAAGTAATAGGTCTGGAAATAAAAAGAACTAAGTTTAAAATCAACCTCAGACATGCACTAGCTTGTGTGGCCCTAGGCAAGTCACTTAACCTCTGTTAGCCTCAGTTTCCTCAACTATAACATGGGAATAATAACAGCATCTACCTCTCATGGTTATTGTATCAAAGAAGTTAATCGTTGTTAAAATATTTGTTAAATATTTTGTTAAAAATATTAAGGAGAGTTAGGTGGCTCAGTGGCTAAAAGGCCAGGCCCAGAGACAGGAAATCCCAGGTTCAAATCTGGCCTTGGACACTTCCTATTTGTGTAACCCTGGGCAAATCACTTAACCTCAATTACCTAGCCTTTTGGCTTTTCTACCTTGGAATCAATACTCATGTTCATTTTAAGACAGAAAGTATTTTCTTTCTTAAAGGGTTAAAGAAAGTATTCAGCACAATGCCTGGCACATTATAAACATGCTTCCTCCTTTCCCCTTCCTTCTAAGTATTACATATAACATATATGTGTCTATGCATGTACATGTATGTTCAGGTCTCATCCAATAGAATGTAAGTTACTCAACAGCATAGACTATTTTTTTCTTTGTATCACTAGCAGCCTTTCATCAAACTTTGGTGTCCATTTTTCACCCATCTTTCTCTTGAAGTTCTAAGAAGCTGTAGCCTATATAGCAGCCACACTCTGGCAAAATCATCTGAGCAGATGGGCTAAATCTGGTTTAGGGAATCCAACAAGCCTCAAATCTATCAGTGGGCTAGGGGGATGTCTATTCCAACCATATGAAGACTTGCCCTAGTGAGATGGACTGAGAACAATTCATTCTCACAGGCATAGCAGGCACCGTGGAATGCTTAGAGCTTGGTCAGACATTGTGGAAGCCAAGGTCATCCATTGTTTCCCAAGCCATCACCAGGCATCCTGACTTTTTTCTTGGCCCTGGACTTCAAAGACTATGGAAGAAAAAGTGAGACCAATGACTTTGTGCAACTCTGCTTCATTGAATCCAATTCACTCTATAGTCAAGACATCACCTCATGATGTCATTGGTCCTCTTCAAAATGAAGGAGAACAACAACCTGGCAAGATACAGATGCTTGATAAATGCTTGTTGGTTAATTGATTGGAAGAATCCTCAAGGGTCATTGTCTGCCCCCTAATTTTATAGATGAGGAAATGCAGCCCAGAGAGATTGTCATGGGAGAAATATTTCTTCTCTGAGTTCATCTGGCAGGTAACTGCTGCCAAATATATATTTACCACAGATCATAGAAATTATAGAGGTAAAAACATAAATTTTATTATTATGCTAAAGCATAAGTTCAGGCTTCAGAGAATACATGAACTTTAATTAGGATTCTAAGCAGGCTTTTTATAGTCAAAATTATGTCCAAGTGAGAGAAATAATTCTTCTGCATATTGCAATCTTGTACATTCCTCCTAGGACATAAAAGTTAAAGAGAGTGATCCATAATCCCAATGTTTCCTTCAATGTCACAAAAGTTGAACAAACTTAGCTAAACAGTCATAATCTGATACATCACTGGACGGAAAGAAACTTTATCAAACATACTCTATAGGGCCAAATCAGATTGCAGATTGAACTTCATTTAGAGGATTCACAAATAGACTGATTGGGAAGGGTTACACATTATCAAGTAGTCAGGGACAGTTAAGATTCTTCTCTGGCTTCTTATCTAAGCAAATTTCCACATCCCTTAGGCAGATTTTGGTCAGGTAAGGTTAATATTAAGACAGACTTTTTTCCAATTTTCCCAGCAGTTTGTGTCAAATAGTGAGTTGTGGTTCCAAAAGCTGGGATCTTTGGGTTTTTCCAACACTAGCTTGCTGAGGTCATTTACACCTACTCTATTCCATTGAACCAAAATTATTCATTTTACATTTATAATGCTCTCTATCTTTTGCTTGGTCTTAAATTCCTTTCCTATAGATCTGACAGGTATACTATTCCATGTTCATTTAATTTGTTAATGGTTTCACCCTTAAGTCATTTACCCATTTTGAATTTTTCTTGGCATGGGGTGTGAGATGTTGATCTAAACCTAATTTTCCCTATACTGTTTTCCAATTTTCCCAGCAGCTTTTATCATGTCCCAAAAGTGAGGATCTTTGGGTTTATTGAATATTAGCTTGCTGAGGTCATTTACCCTTAGTTGATTCCATTGAACCACCCTTATATTTCTTAGCCAGTAAGTACTATATTTCTTTGATGATCACTGATTTATAATACAGTACTGCTAGACCACCATCCTTCACATTTTTTTTTCATTAGTTCCCTTGATATTCTTGATCTTTTGTTCTTCCAGAAGAACTTTGTTATATCTTTTTCTAATTCTATAAAAAACCTTTTGGTAGTTTGATAGGTATGGCACTGAATAAGTAAATCAGTGTAGGTAGGATTGTCATTTTTATTATATTATATTATAGCTCATTCTATCCATGAGCAATTAATATTTTTCTAATTGTTTAGATCTAGTTTTATTTGTGTGAAAAGTTTTTTGTACTTGTGTTCTTTTAATTCCTGAGTTTGTCTTGACAGATAGATTCCCAAATATTTCAAATTGTCTAGTTATTTTAAATGGAGTATCTCTTTCTAACTCTTGCTGCTGGGTTTTCTTATATAAAAATGCTGATGATTTATTGTGTCCTGCAACTTTGCTAAAATTATTAATTATTTCTACTACCTTTTTAGTTGATTTTCTAAGATTCTCTAAATACACCATCAATTAATCTGCAAGGAGTGATAGTTTAGTGTCCTTGTTGCCTATTTTAATTCCTTCAATTCCTTTTTCTTAATTACCATTAGCATTTCTAATACAATATTAAATAATAGTGGTAATAATGGGCAACTTTGATTCACTCCTGATTTTATTGGGAAGGCTTCTAGCTTACCTCCACTGAAGAGAATACTTCCTGATGGTTTAAAATAAATGCTGTTTATTATTTTGAAGAAAGGCCCTTCTATTCCTATACTTTCTGGTATTTTCAATAGGAATGGGTGCTGTATTTTGTCAAAGACTTTTTCTGCAACTGAGATAATCATGTGATTTCTGTTTGGTTATTGATATGGTCAATTATGTGTGTGGTTTTCCTAATATTAAACCAACATTGAATTTCTAGTATAAATCCTACCTAGTCATAGTGAATAATCCTTGTGATAACTTGCTGTGGTCTCTTTGCTAGTATTTTATTTAAGATTTTTGCGACTTCCGGTTAAGATGGCGGCTTAGAGAGAGCTGAAGTTCAGATCTCCGGAAAACCCTTCCCGACCGATCTCAAACTAGAAGCTCCTAAGGCGCCGAAATTCAAAACGATCAACAGCACAGACCCTGGGAACCCTCCTCCTGGACCTGGACCCGGTTCAAAAGGTACGGCTCCCCTTAAAAGCCAGAACCCGAGATCCCTCGGACCTCAGGGGTAGGAGCGCAGAGTCCAAGGCTCCCGGAAGCGGCAGCCGCGCCGGGCTCAGAGAGCAGGGTCTGAGGAACAACAACCCTCAGGGTCTTCTACCCAAGTCCCAGTCCGGGTGAAAGTTACTGCCTGGGGCCTCCGCTGCAGAGAGCTGGTCTAAACAACAGCAACCCTCAGGGCGGGCAAGACAGCCTCACGGGCTGGATCCTGCTATCCAAGTCTCAGTGAAAGTCTGTGCTCTCGGAGCTTGGGGAAGCAGCAGCCCATCCCCCCGCAGGCCGACGAAACAGCCTCACGGCCAGGGATTCTGAAGGCAACTTCCGGAAATCGAGCCAGGGGGAGAGTGTGGCCTCGTGGTCCGACCCTTCCATTCCAGTTCCAGTGAGGCATATTCAGTTTAACCCAGGGAAAGTCATAGAACCAACATCTGCCCAGGACTAAAGCCTCTGATCACCAGACAAAGACAAGAAAAGCCAATCCTCCACGTTCAGAGATGACAAACTCCACAGAAGCACAGAAGCCCCAAAATACCAAGAAAAATAAGAAGAAAGGGGCGACTCTGGACACATTCTATGGAGCCAAAATACAAAATACAGAGCAGATAGAAGAAGATATACAAGAAAATTCTCCAAAATCTTCCAAAGGAAATAGAAACTCTCCACAAACCCATGAAGAATTTGAATCAGAAAGGACCAAAAAGATGGAAGCCCTCTGGGAGGAAAAGTGGGAAATGATGCAAAAGAAATTCACGCATCTACAAAACCAGTTTGACCAAACTGTAAAAGAAAACCAGGCTTTAAAGCAAGAACTAATAAAGCAAAGCCAAAACACCAAGAAATTAGAAGAGAACATAAAATATCTCACCGACAAGGTGATAGATCTGGAAAACAGGGGGAGAAGAGAAAATTTAAGAATAATTGGACTCCCAGAAAAGCCAGAAATAAACACCAAACTGGACATGGTGATACAAGATATAATCAAAGAAAATTGCCCAGAGATTCTAGAACAAGGGGGCAATACAGCCACTGACAGAGCTCACAGAACACCTTCTACACTAAACCCCCAAAAGACAACTCCCAGGAATGTAATTGCCAAATTCCAAAGCTATCAAACAAAAGAAAAAATCCTACAGGAAGCCAGAAAAAGACAATTTAGATATAAAGGAATGCCACAAGACCTTGCAAGTTCTACGCTGAATGATCGTAAGGCATGGAACATGATCTTCAGAAAGGCAAGAGAGCTGGGTCTCCAACCAAGAATCAGCTACCCAGCAAAACTGACTATATACTTCCAAGGGAAAGTATGGGCATTCAACAAAATAGAAGACTTCCAACTTTTTGCAAAGAAAAGACCAGAGCTCTGTGGAAAGTTTGATACCGAAAATCAAAGAGCAAGGAATACCTGAAAAGGTAAATATTAAGGAAAGGGGAAAAATGTTATCTTCTTTTACTCAAACTCTCTTCTATAAGGACTACATTTATATCAACCTATGTATACTAATATGTGGGGAAAATGTAATGTATAAATAGGGGGTAAAGAAAGACCAAATAGAATAATGGTTCTCACACAAAGATTCACAGGGGAAGGGGAGGGGAAGAAAACTCCTATAAGAAGGAGAGGAAGAGAGGGGGGGGGGGTTACTTAAACCTCAATCTCAGGGAAATCAACTCTGAGAGGGAAAAACATCCAGATCCATTGGGATCTTGAATTCTATCTTACCCAACAAGGGTAAGGAGAAGGGAAAACCAAGGGGGGGGAGGGGGAGAGGGAGAACAAAAAGGGAGGGAAAGAGAGGGGGGAGGGGGAGGGAACAAAAAGGGAGGGGACAAGGGGAACTGATTCAAAGTAAATCACTGGACTAAAAGGTAGAGCCGAAGAAGAAAAGGTTAGAATTAGGGAAGGCAATCAAAATGCCAGGGAGTCCACAAATGACAGTCATAACTTTGAACGTGAATGGGATGAACTCACCCATAAAACGTAGACGAATAGCAGAATGGATTAGAATCCAAAACCCTACCATATGTTGTCTTCAAGAAACACACATGAGGCGGGTTGACACCCACAAGGTCAGAATTAAAGGATGGAGTAAGACCTTTTGGGCCTCAACTGATAGAAAGAAGGCAGGAGTGGTAATCATGATATCTGATAAAGCCAATGCAAAAATAGACCTGATCAAAAGGGATAGGGAAGGTAATTATATTTTGTTAAAAGGGACTCTAGACAATGAGGAAATATCATTAATCAACATGTATGCACCAAATAATATAGCACCCAAATTTCTAATGGAGAAACTAGGAGAATTGAAGGAAGAAATAGACAATAAAACCATACTAGTGGGAGACTTAAACCAACCATTATCAAATTTAGATAAATCAAATCAAAAAATAAATAAGAAAGAGGTAAAAGAAGTGAATGAAATCTTAGAAAAATTAGAATTAATAGACATATGGAGAAAAATAAATAGGGATAAAAAGGAATACACCTTCTTCTCAGCACCACATGGCACATTCACAAAAATTGACCATACATTAGGTCACAGAAACATAGCACACAAATGCAAAAAAGCAGAAATAATGAATGCAGCCTTCTCAGATCACAAGGCAATAAAAATAATGATTAGTAATGGTACATGGAAAACCAAATCTAAAACCAATTGGAAATTAAACAATATGATACTCCAAAACCGTTTAGCTAAAGAAGAAATCATAGAAACAATTAATAATTTCATCAAGGAAAATGACAATGGCGAAACATCCTTTCAAACCTTTTGGGATGCAGCCAAAGCGGTAATCAGAGGCAAATTCATATCCCTGAAAGCTCATATTAACAAACAAGGGAGAGCAGAGATCAATCAATTGGAAATGCAATTGAAAAAACTCGAAAGCGATCAAATTAAAAACCCCCAGCAGAAAACCAAATTAGAAATCCTAAAAATTAAGGGAGAAATTAATAAAATCGAAAGTGATAGAACTATTGATTTAATAAATAAGACAAGAAGCTGGTACTTTGAAAAAACAAACAAAATAGACAAAGTACTGGTCAATCTAATTAAAAAAAGGAAGGAAGAAAAGCAAATTCACAGCATTAAAGATGAAAAGGGGGACAGCACCTCCAATGAGGAGGAAATTAAGGCAATCATTAGAAATTACTTTGCCCAATTATATGGCAATAAATACACCAATTTAGGAGAAATGGATGAATATATACAAAAATACAAACTGCCTAGACTAACAGAAGAGGAAATAGAATTCTTAAATAATCCCATATCAGAAATTGAAATCCATCAAGCCATCAAAGAACTTCCTAAGAAAAAATCCCCAGGGCCTGATGGATTCACCTGTGAATTCTATCAAACATTCAGAGAACAGTTAACCCCAATACTATACAAACTATTTGACATAATAAGCAAAGAGGGAGTTCTACCAAACTCCTTTTACGACACAAACATGGTACTGATTCCAAAACCAGGCAGGTCAAAAACAGAGAAAGAAAACTATAGACCAATCTCCCTAATGAATATAGATGCAAAAATTTTAAATAGGATACTAGCAAAAAGACTCCAGCAAGTGATCAGAAGGATCATTCACCATGATCAAGTAGGATTCATACCAGGGATGCAGGGCTGGTTCAACATTAGGAAAACCATCCACATAATTGACCACATCAACAAGCAAACTAGCAAGAACCACATGATTATCTCAATAGATGCAGAAAAAGCCTTTGATAAAATACAACACCCATTCCTATTAAAAACACTAGAAAGCATAGGAATAGAAGGGTCATTCCTAAAAATAATAAACAGTATATATCTAAAACCAACAGCTAATATCATCTGCAATGGGGATAAACTAGATGCATTCCCAATAAGATCAGGAGTGAAACAAGGATGCCCATTATCACCTCTACTATTTGACATTGTACTAGAAACACTAGCAGTAGCAATTAGAGAAGAAAAAGAAATTGAAGGCATCAGAATAGGCAAGGAGGAGACCAAGTTATCACTCTTTGCGGATGACATGATGGTCTACTTAAAGAATCCTAGAGATTCAACCAAAAAGCTAATTGAAATAATCAACAACTTTAGCAAAGTTGCAGGATACAAAATAAACCCACATAAATCATCAGCTTTTCTATATATCTCCAACACAGCTCAGCAGCAAGAACTAGAAAGAGAAATCCCATTCAAAATCACCTTAGACAAAATAAAATACCTAGGAATCTATCTCCCAAGACAAACACAGGAACTATATGAACACAACTACAAAACACTCGCCACACAACTAAAACTAGACTTGAACAACTGGAAAAACGTTAACTGCTCATGGATAGGACGAGCCAATATAATAAAAATGACCATCCTACCCAAACTTATTTATCTATTTAGTGCCATACCCATTGAACTACCAAAATACTTCTTCACTGATTTAGAAAAAACCATAACAAAGTTCATTTGGAAGAACAAAAGATCAAGGATATCCAGGGAAATAATGAAAAAAAACACATATGATGGGGGCCTTGCAGTCCCAGACCTCAAACTATATTACAAAGCAGCAGTCATCAAAACAATTTGGTACTGGCTAAGAAACAGAAAGGAAGATCAGTGGAATAGACTGGGGGAAAACGACCTCAGCAAGACAGTATACGATAAACCCAAACATCCCAGCTTTTGGGACAAAAATCCACTATTCGATAAAAACTGCTGGGAAAATTGGAAGACAGTGTGGGAGAGACTAGGAATAGATCAACACTTCACACCCTACACCAAGATAAATTCAAAATGGGTGAGTGACTTAAACATAAAGAAGGAAACCATAAGTAAATTGGGTAAACACAGAATAGTATACATGTCAGACCTTTGGGAGGGGAAAGGCTTTAAAACCAAGCAAGATATAGAAAGAATCACAAAATGTAAAATAAATAATTTTGACTACATCAAACTAAAAAGCTTTTGTACAAACAAAACCAATATAACTAAAATCAGAAGGGAAACAACAAATTGGGAAAAAATCTTCATAGAAACCTCTGACAAAGGTTTAATTACTCATATTTATAATGAGCTAAATCAATTGTACAAAAAATCAAGCCATTCTCCAATTGACAAATGGGCAAGGGAAATGGATAGGCAGTTCTCAGATAAAGAAATCAAAACTATTAACAAGCACATGAAGAAGTGTTCTACATCTCTTATAATCAGAGAGATGCAAATCAAAACAACTCTGAGGTATCACCTCACACCTAGCAGATTGGCTAACATAACAGCAAAGGAAAGTAATGAATGCTGGAGGGGATGTGGCAAAGTAGGGACATTAATTCATTGCTGGTGGAGCTGTGAACTGATCCAACCATTCTGGAGGGCAATTTGGAACTATGCCCAAAGGGCAACAAAAGAATATCTACCCTTTGACCCAGCCATAGCACTGCTGGGTCTGTACCCCAAAGAGATAATGGACACAAAGACTTGTACAAAAATATTCATAGCTGCGCTCTTTGTGGTGGCCCAAAACTGGAAAACGAGGGGATGCCCATCAATTGGGGAATGGCTGAACAAACTGTGGTATATGTTGGTGATGGAATACTATTGTGCTCAAAGGAATAATAAAGTGGAGAAGTTCCATGGAGACTGGAACAACCTCCAGGAAGTGATGCAGAGCGAGAGGAGCAGAACCAGGAGAACATTGTATACAGAGACTAATACACTGTGGTATAATCGAACGTAATGGACTTCTACATTAGGGGCGGTGTAATGTCCCTGAACAACTTTCAGGGATCCAGGAGAAAAAAAAAAAACACCATTCATAAGCAAAGGATAAACTATGGGAGTGGAAACACCGAGAAAAAGCAACTGCCTGAATACAGAGGTTGAGGGGACATGACAGAGGATAGACTTTAAATGAACACTCTAATGCAAATACTAACAACAAAGCAATGGGTTCAAATCAAGAAAACATCTAATGCCCAGTGGACTTACGCGTCGGCTATGGGGGGTGGGGGGAGGAAAAGAAAATGATCTATGTCTTTAACGAATAATGCTTGGAAATGATCAAATAAAATATATTTAAAAAAAAAAAAAAAAGATTTTTGCATCCGTGCTCATTAAGGAGATTGGTCTGTAGTTTTCTTTCTCTGTTTTTGGTCTTCCTGACTTGGGAATCAATACCATATTTGGGTCATAAGAAGAATTTGGTAAGACTCCTTCTTTGCTTATCTTGTCAAAAAGTTTGCATGGTATTGGGATTAGTTTTTCTTTAAATGTTTGATAGAATTCTTTTATGAATCCATCTGGCCCTGGGGATTTTTTCTTAGAGAATTCCTTGATGGCTTGTTCAATTTCTTTTTCTGAGATGGGATTATTTAAGTATTCTATTTCTTCTTTTGTTAATCTAGGCATTTTGTATTTTGCAAATATTCATCCATTTCACCTAGATTGTCATATTTATTGCCATATAATTGGGCAAAGTAGCTCTTAATAATTATCTTAATTTCCTAAGCGAGTTTGCCCTTTTCATTTTGGATGCTAAGTTTAGGTTTAGACCAACATCTTACACCTCATACCAAGATAAATTCAAAATGGGTAAATTACTTAAATATTAAGAACAAAATCATAAATCAATTAGGTGAACATAGAAGAGTATACCTGTCAGATCTGTGAGAAAAGAAGGAATTTAAGACCAAAATGGGTAAATTACTTAAATATTAAAAACAAAATCACAAATCAATTAGGTGAACATAGAAGAGTATACCTGACAGATCTGTGGGAAAAGAAGGAATTTAAGACCAAACAAGAAATAGAGAACATTACAAAATGTAAAATGAAAAGTTTTGATTATATTAAATTAAAAAAGGATTTGGAGAAACAAAACCAATGCAACCAAAATTAGAAGGGAAGCAACAAACTAGGAAAAATTATATAACAAAATTCTCTGACAAAGGGTTTAATTTCCCCAATATATAAGGAACTAAGTCAAATTTACAAGAAATCAAGCCATTCTCCAATTGACAAATGGTCAAAGGATGTGAATAGGCAGTTTTCAGATGAAGAAATAAAAATTATCAATAATCACACCAAAAAAAGTTTTCTAAATCCCTCCTGATTAGAGAAATGCAAATCAAAGCAACTCTGGGGTACTACCTCACACCTAGCAGATTAGCCAATATAACAGTAAATTGGAGGGGATGTGGCAAAATCATGACACAAACACACTGCTGGTGGAGTTGTGAATTGATCCAACCATTCTGGAAGGCAACTTGGAATTATGTTTTAAGGACTTTAAAAGAATGTATGCTTGTTGATCCAGCAATATCACTGCTAAGTTTTTAACCCAAAAGAGATAATAAAAAGGGTTGTACAAAAATATTCATAGCCACACTCTTTGTGCTAGCAAAAAAAATTGGAAAATGAGTAGGTGTCTCTTAATTAGGGAATGACTGAAGAAATTGTGGTATGTGTTGGTGAAGGAATATTATTATGCTGAAAGGAAAGATGAACTAGAGGATTTCTATATAAACTGTAAGAACCACCATGAACTGATGCAGAGTGAAATGAGCAGAACCAGAAGAACGCTGTACACAGAAAGTAAAACATTGTGTAATAATCAAATGTAATGGACTTTGCTCCTAATAGCAATGCAATCATCCAGGGCAATACCAAGGGACTTATGAGAAAGAATGCTATCCACACCGAGAGAAAGAACTGTTGGAGTAGAAATGCAAAAGGAAAACATATGACTTATCACTTGTTTATATGGGTACATGATTTGGGGTTTTGGTTTCAAAAGATTATTCTTTTGCAAAATGAATAATATGGAAATAGGTATCAAGTTATAACATTTATATAACTCAGTGGAATTGCTTGTTGGCTCTAAGAGCAGGGAGGGAAAAGGGGAAGGAAAGAAAATGTATCATTTAAACATGGAAAAATATTTTTTAAATAAATAAATTAACCAAAATTTACAGGAAAATGGCCCCAAGGTCCAAATAAAAAAAAAGGAAATAAGAAATTCCCCTGACAAGGTTAAGCAATTTCCACTTCCCCCCAGGTCACATTAATCTTGATATCCCTAATGAAGTGACAGGTTCCTATTTGGGGTTTGGTGCCATAAATGAAAAATGAAAAATGAATGAAGAGAAGATTTGGAATGAACAGTGGCCCTAGGATTTCTATGTCATCACTCCCCCAAATAAAGAGAGTTCTAATATTGTCTTTGTGATAGTCCAGGTTAGAACTAAAGAATCATGGATTCCCAGAGTTTCCCCTGAATGAAGGAATGTCTCTGTAACATCACCCTTTGATTAAATTCATCTCACAATGCAACATCAGAAAACATGCCATTAAGTTGTTGGACAGCTCATTATGTTAGAAATTATTTGATTAAAATATCTCTGTATAACTTCCACTTGCCCCTTTGTCTGTCTTCAGAAGCTATACGGAATAATACTTATCCTTCTTCCACATGACAGCCATTCTTTATAGCTTTGTGTCTACTATAAATTTGGTGAGTATAATATCTTTCCTAGATCACCCTATTTATTAGACTAAATAGCCCCGGTTTCCTCAATCCTTCTTATAGTATGATTTCTGGATGTGTCATCTCTCTTGCTTTTCTTAAAATGTCTTCCAGTGTGTCACTGTCCCTTCTATAATGTAGTAGCTAGAGCTGTGTATGATATTCCAAAGTTGACACTGGCTTCCTTGCTGTTCCTCATATAAAACAATCCATTTCCCCACTCTGGCCATTTTCACCAGTTTTCTCCTTCCTCCTATCTGCCTCCTGGCATCTCTAAGTCACGTAACCCCCACTGCCTAGCCCTTACTGCTCTTCTGCCTTGGAACTTATACTTAATATTGATCCTAAGACAGAAGGTGAGGATTTTTTAAGAACTAAAAAAAAAAAATCATAAAAGCCCTTAGCACAGTACTGAGCACATAATAGGTGCTCTATAACTGTTTATTCCCTTCTGCCCCATACTAAAAAGCTCAAAAAGGACAGAGACTGCATGTGATATGAACTTTATCATCATGAGTACCTAATACCATACTGTGCACATAGTAGGTTCTTAATAAAGGTTTATTGAATTAAATTGAATTGGTTCTCCTCATTTTCATGGCCTTGGTCATTAGAATACATTGTCCCAATATGGAAGAGTTCAAACTTTAGTTTTTAAATTTGTAGTTCATGTCTCTTATCATTTGACCCTTCCTCTAGGGTTTAGCTGTTGAGGGAGAAAAGACTATATTTAAGTCAGAAAAGGATTCTGGAGTCTTAAAGAAATTTTCTGTATAATTCAGGCACCCAATATGTATTTTTGTCTAAAATAGCTAAATGGTTTAGGCAACTAAGTGATTCAATGGATAGAGCAAAAGGCCTGGAATCAGTAAAACCTAAGTTCAAATCCAGACTCAGGCACTTACTAGCTGTGTGACTATGGCTAAGTCACTTCACCCTGTTGGCTTCAGTTTCTGAAGGAAATGAAAAACTTCTCCAGTATCTTTGCCAAGAAAACCCCAAATAGAGTCACTAAAAGTCAAACACAAATAAAACAACTAAATAACATTAGGCCAAAGCAGCTTCTATTTTTTCTATTAGCCAGATAATTTTCAACTAATTTTCAACTTCTTTAACCATGCAGATATAGTCTTTTTTATTTAAGAAAATAAAAACCTTACCTTTTGTCTTAGAATCGATACTAAGTATCAGTTCCATGGCAAAAGAATAGAAAGGTCTAGGCAAATGGAGTTAAGTGACTCACTCAGGGTCACATAGCTAGGAAGTTTCAACTGACCCACTTAGCTGACCTTAAATATAATCATGGTCAATAATCATTAATTAAAGACTTTCAATATGCCAGAAGGGAGATATAAAGAAAAGGTGAAAATATAGTCTTTGCCCTTGAGGAATTCACATTCAAATTGGGAGACCATTTAACTGTCTTAAATCTTTAAACATTTTCATAGTAATTTTCTTAACAACCAATGGTGCAGCCTAAATCCCTATTGCACCCACTTTATTTAAATCAGTAGCCAGTGCTAGATGATGTCATCTCCAAGGATTTCCCAAGAACAAAAAGGCCATAAATAGAGTAGGAGAGCAATGAGAGAATAGAACCTGGCAGAGAAGTTTGGAAATACTCCTGGAGAGTACAGACCACGACTCCCCTCTTTCTACCTCTCTATCTATTCTTCCTTCTCCCTTCTCCAAATTTCCTTTTCTATTCAAAGATATGAGGGAAATCCATTCTAAAACTAGCAGTACATAATCAATGTCTAGGAAACTGTGAAGTAAACTGAGGTTCTTCTTTCTATCTGATCCTTAGAAAGTTAAGAAAATGCTTTGTGTTCAAAGCATGAATGTGATATTTAGATAAATATCCAGTAAATTTCTACTTTAGTTTATTCTCTTCATCATTTTTGTATAAAAGGGTATTAAATACAGCTTAGAAATATTGTTGGAATCTATATAGAAATACAGAAATTTTATGGAAATCCGAATGAACTTCTGTAAAATTTTTAAGAGCGCTTTTCATTAGAGGATATTGGCAAATGTTCTCTATTTTAATGTATTAATGATAAAAATCCACTTGGAAACAGGCCCAAGGAAATGATGATGTTTTCATCTTTCCTAAAGAAAAAATAAGTTAAACATAGAACCATAAAATGTTAGGAGAGGAAGGAACCTTAGAAATTTTCTACTCTTACTCTCTTATTTTACAGATGAGGAAATCAAAGTACAGGGAGGAACAGTCACTTATTTAAGATAACTTATAACAACTTATTACAAGACAATCTTCCTCATTCTAAGGCTATAGGATTGACCAGCCAAACCAGCCAGCTACCCAAAAGGGGATCATTTGAAATACCAGAAACCATAGAAGGTAAGTTTCACCACACAGTTGGATTTATTCTTTTTTTGTTCTTAACCAGCCTTTTCTTCTTATATATAAAACCTCTTCAATATATCCTCAATATCCTCAATACACAATACTAAATTTCTATTATAATTAGATAAATAAACATTTACCAGAACATTGGGGGAGGAAGGAGAAGTGACAGATAGGACTGTTTAAATTGTATGTCATACTGGACTAGAAGTTAGGGGACCCAGGATTGAATCTCAGCAATACCACTCATTTACTGTAGGACATTGGGTTAATTAGAATCCTTTTCAAAGCTTGTTTCCCCACCTATAAAATTAGGAAATTGGACCAGAGGATCTCGAAGCTACCTTCAATTCCAAAATCCTATGATTTTATTACAGAAGAACTATAAGCTGAATTTCTATCTAACTTGTCAGTTGATTGATCCTGCTTGAGCCCTGGCAAGGCAAGATTGAATAAAAATAAGCCCCAGAATCCACTCCTGGAATTAGATGGTTATCTCTTTAGGTTTTTGGCTTTGCATCCACCCCATCAGAGTTTGAAAGATTTTAAAGAAAGCAGGTACAAATGACTATTTCTTTGTTGGATAAAAAATTTTAAATGAACTCTCTGAGAACAGTTTGTAAACTAAAATATCTAGTACTGCTTTAATATAGATTCAGAACTGGATGGAACCTTAGAAATTATCTTGTCCTAACCTGTCATTTTACAAATGAGGAAATTGAGGCACAGAGAGCCTAAACAACTTACCCAAAGTCACACAGGTAGTAAGTGCCAGAGCAAAGATCTGAACTCAGCTCCTATGACTGAAAACTGAGAATATAGACCAAGGTCAGACCTACAGAGGGCCAGAGTAGGAGGGTAAAATCTGAGTGAAATTCAAATTTCTTAATCTCATAAGGGTTCACAATGTTCATATAAACCAACCCCTGTTAGAAGCACAAATCTCCTCCAGCCTCTGTTAAAATGCTGCTGGTGTTGTGGTACTCACTAATTTTTCAAAGCAGCTCATTCCATTTGTTTAAACAATCCTAATTGTTAGAATAGACTTCTTTATGGAAACTAAATATCTTCCAGGAACTTCTATCCAATAGTTCTCATTCTGTCACTTGAAGCCATACTAAATAAAAATAATTTCTCTTCTATATGAGAATTCTTCAAATGCTTGAAGACCACTATCACTGCCCTACTCATGCCCCCAGTTCCTTAGTCTTGTTTCCCCAGATGAAGTAGTATCAGTTCCTTTGGTCATCATATGATATGCATCAATCTTTCCATCCCAACTTGCCTGAAATGCCCAAAGACAGAATCACTACCGATTTAGACAACATTAACAGGATCATTTCTAGATCTCCACTATATAAATGTCCATGTGTTACTTAAGAGGAGTGTGAGAACCAACAAGGGTGGAGGAGAGATCCTCTCTGTTACTTATCTACTCATTTAATTGCACAGATTCATTTATTAAATTATTTAGAGACCCTAGTCCTGAAGGCATAGAATATAGAATAAGGAAGTTTCAGTGGCAGAGATGTACAAGTGGGTGGTACAGGACCATGGTACATCAATAGGGATGTATTGCCCTAGATAGGATATCACAAAGGGTATATATTCTCACCATAAGAGAGGTGAGTCAAAAAGGAAAATTCCCACATAAGTGTCTGGGCACTAAAGGTTGATATAGCAATCATAGGCAAGAGGGAAACTGCCAAAAACAAGCTTTATCTCCTCTACAAATTCATTTCTCTAGTATAGTACCTTTATTTTTTCATTACAGAATGGAGGGATAGCTGAATGAATTCTTTCCCAAATATTCCACTAATGGTGTGACCTTGGGCAAGTCATTTTTCTAGCTCTCAGTTCCCTTCATGTATAAAATTATATTATATATATATATATTTTATATATAATTATATAAAATTAGGGCATTAAATTAAGAAATCCTTGAGGTTCTTTTCAGCTTTCAAAATCTACATTTCAATTAATTGGGAGAATAATAAACTGATTAAAAGAAAAAAAAAGAAGAAATGAATAATTATTTCCATCCCTAGAGGGCCAACAAGTCAGACATTGCAGGTGTTATAAAGGAGAATAATGGACTGATATATTAAAATGAATAACATTATTGGGATTGATTCTCCCTTCTGACTTCTCCTACTTGTATTAAGTGCCTACTATGTGCTAGATCCTGGGAACACAAAGTAAAAACTTAAACATCCCCTATTTTAGCTCACATTCTACTTAGTGAGATAATAATTATATAAATTAGTAGATACATAATATAAATGAAATAGACAACATGGATAAGTATATACAAGGCATATACAAAATAAATAAAAGGTAAATTGGAAAGAGAGGGCATTCACAGTTAGGAGGAATAAGGGAAAGCTTCTTGTAGAAAGTGTCACTCAAGTAGTGTTTTCAAGGAGACAAGGGATTCTAAGAAGAGATTGGAGATGGGAGAGGGCATGTTTTTCATGAGAAACTTGGGTCGTTCCTGAGGTAAAGTTTGGCTAGACCATAGACTGCTTGGAAAGAAATATTGTATTGTATTGTATTGTATTGTATTAACAAGGCATTTTAAGAGAATTATTTGGTTGCTCTCACAACCTCTTTCTCAGTTTTTTGGTAAAGGCTTTATCCGTGATCAAGAAGGAAAAAGGAACCAGAGAATATGATATAACTTACCCAATATGGGAAAATTGTTCCTAGTATGTAGACACATATACACAGAGACCTGTGCATAGGTGCAGAGTCCTTTTACTATCTTTTCTGAGGCCAAATGTGAGAATAGAACAGGAGTGGGGCTGACCTCAACATATCTACAGTGGTTCTGATGAATAAACTGCATTCCTGAAGGGTTACTTTAAGTTGACTAGATCTCCTCATCTCTGATAATTCCATGTTACTTGATGACACAGATGTTTGGCCCTGAGAGAAGGCAAAGCAAGTTTTCTATTCCCCAGTTGTCTGGTTAACAGTGCCTAAACTAGTATGACTGCAAATGTTCTGGAAAGAGTCAACTCCTTGGTTCCTCCCCTTGAAAACTTGGGGAATATTTCAGCTCTCAAGTTGGGAAGAAATGAGGCTACATATGGAATACCTCCCCAAACACATGGCGCCTTCCCTTCATACTTTTAGACATGAGCACATCAGTATCCTGGAGTGCCAGGCTTGGAAGAGATCTTTAGGAACATCAATAACCAAGTCCCTTGCTTTCAGTAATATTTCAAAAACCTCCTAAATGGACTCCCAGTTCCAAGTCTCTCCCCTTTCTGATCCATCCTCCCAAGAGCTACCAAAATGAATTTCCTAAAGCACAAGTTTAATTGCTCCCCTCCCTTGCCCAAGAACTTTAAGTTGCTACCTATTGCCAAAAAAATACAAATTTCCTCAGTTTCCAGTCTACTTTTTAGACTTTTTTCTTCTTTATACCTTTTTTCCCACATATTGTTTTCCAATAAAATGTGGTTACATATTATTCCTTTTCACACATTCTACATCCTAGTCAAACTGACCTACTTGCTGTTCCCTGAACTTGGCACTGCAGTCCCAAACCCTGTACCTTTTGCACAAGCTATCTGAACTTTACAGTATAAT
The DNA here is from genome assembly GCF_027887165.1 of Monodelphis domestica. NCBI lineage: Eukaryota > Metazoa > Chordata > Mammalia > Didelphimorphia > Didelphidae > Monodelphis > Monodelphis domestica. The sequence continues at coordinate 175,075,621 of NC_077227.1, read as the reverse complement.
CCCTCCTCTGTTCTGCCTCCGGCAATCATTAGCTTCCTTCAAGACCCAGTTAATATGCCATATCTCAGTGAAACTTTTCCTGGTACACTTAGTTGTTAGCATTCTTTATATGCTCTTCAAATTATCATGAATTGAATTTATCTAATTGCATGTTGCTTCTCACTTGTAGGATGCATACTCCTTAAGGTCAATGATTAGTTTTCATTTTATCTTCCTATCTCCACTGCTTAGCGCAATGTCTTCCAGATTGTAAATACTTGGTGTCTATTGGATTGGATTAGACTAGATTGAATTGAATTGAGTTAGGTAAAATAGGGCTGAGCTGGGTTGGATTGAATTTATTATTGTTCAGTCATTCAGTCAAGTCCAACTCTTTGTGACTTTGTGGACTATACTGTCCATGGACTTTCTTGGCAAAGATACTGGAATGGTTTGCCATTTCTTTCTCCAGTAGGCAAATAGAATTTAAATGACTTGCCTAAGGTCATACAGCTAATAAATGTCTGAGGCCAGATTTGAACTTAAGTCTCCCTAATACTAGAGCCTGGCTGCAACCTAGTAGCTCCCTCTTAGAATCAGGTCTAAGCCAGAATCTAATATTGATTCTAAGACAGAAGGTAGGGGCTTTAAAAAGGGGGGGGGGGTTGCTACCAAGTACTGATTCCAAGGCAGAGGTGCAGTAAGTTACTTGCCCAAGGTCACCCAACTAGAAAGTATCTTAGGTCAGATTAGAACCTAAGACTCCTCATCTCCAAACCTGGCTATCTATCCGCTCAGCCACCTAACTACCCTAGTTCTCTTTTCATTACAGGATGACATTTCTTGCCCCAGTGCCTCCACAATCAGGATCTGATCTATGTCTCCAGTCTTATTTCACATTACTGACTTTCATATATTCTACATTCCAGTCAAAACAGACAATTAGTAATTTCTCCCTAAACTCAACATGCTATCTCCCACGTCTGTGCATTTGTACCAGCTCTTCCCCATGCTTGGAATATATTCTCTCTTCTCTGCCTTTAAAATTTTGTTTCTTCCTTCAAGCAGCCTGAAGACCCAGGGATAGCCTCCTGGAAGAAGGTGGGCTCTGAGCTGAGATCCAAAGGAAGTCAGAGCATCTCAGAGGTAGAAATGAGGGGCAAAGCAGTGTGAGTAGGGCATAAAGGATAGAAATGGATATGTAATGTGTGAATCCCACCTATTCTCTCCCAGCAAGCTGAAAATGTTCACTCCTTCCTTAAATATTCCTAGACTACATTGTCTGGACCTCTCCATCAATCTCATCACAGCATACTTTATATTTTTGTACATCTCGTTTCCTTCTCAAAAGAATATCGTCCCTTGAGTATAGGAACTAATCCAATTTTTTTTCTTTTATCCTCAGCCCTTGCACAATACTTTTAACATAGTAGGTAATTAATAACTATTTGTTAATTGATTGAAAGTAACTAATACATATTCATACCTTAAACTTTTGCTTATGGATTTTGAGTACAATGAGCAGTGGGTGAATGTAATTTAATTCATATTTATTAAGTGCCAGCTACAAGCCTGGCAGTATGCAACATGCTAGGGATACAAAAAGAGATATGTGAGAATTATTCAAGTTATTACCATATCAGAGAATCATCTTTGGCTTGTTATATGCCTGGGACCAATCATACTCATTGGCCAAGGCAGTGGCTACCTACCTGTATGACCTGAGGGGCACCAGAAATAATATCCTGCTCCCAAACATCCCTACTTGGAACTGACACACCACCTGAAGGACCAGGCAAGGAAGAGATCCATTCCATTTAATTACAGAATCTTGTTATCTGATGACCTCTATTGAAATCAAAGCATCCATCCCCAGTACTTACATATTCCTGTTAAGCCTTTATTAGTGATAAGTCTTTAAGTATATGGGTATTTTTGCTTCCCATTGTGATATAGTTCATTGAGACTAGATACCCCAAAGAAAGAGGGATAATCAAAGAGGGAATAGGAAAAACAGATATGGAGATCTAGGAACTGCCTGGAAAAGGGAGAAATGGGAAGATCCCAAACACAAATCCCCTACATCACAAATTCACTTCTGGCCTGTCTGATGGATGATATTATACATGATTCTCCAATCTCTTTTATATTTACATGTATTTCTTTTTAAATTACATTCCAATCATAGTTTTTGCACTAACTAGCAAGCAAATAACTTCTCTCTACGTCTCAATTTCCCCATCTGTAAAAATAGAAGGTTAGATTAAATTACCTCTAAGGTTCCTACTGGTTTTAATGCTCTATTATTGTAAGTGTACTTTTCAGCATCGCTCTCTATGGAGCTTCTTTTGATTTCCATCTTTACTGACTTCTCAAGATTAATCCTATCCTCAAAGAAGCTAGCATTGGGTTAGCATTATCTCAGTTCAGTTCAAACAAACATTTCTTACATGACTACCTTCTTCTAAAACTCCTGCTAGCTCATGATAGAATTGATGCAATTTTGGCTTCTTCATACAGCACACCACACTTCCCTCTCTGGGATGTCCTACCAAATTGGAGAGGGCTTAATATATGAACCTTGATGACAGATTATAACCATTCTCCAAAGACCAGCCTCGCTAAAGTCTGAAAGACTCAGTATCATATTAGCCATGAGACAATAAGACCATCTATTAATTTGTAGAAAGGATATGATCGCATATGATTATAGGGTTATAGATCTAGAACTTAAATGAACTTCAAAGACCATCTAGTTCAAATCCTTCATTTTACAAATTAAGAAACTGAGGCCCAAAAACCTTAAGTGACTTTCCCAAGTTTTGTCAGTAAATTAAATATGCATACCAACAAATTCACAAATTCTTGAAGAAATGAAATATGTACAAAGCATAGTAATCCATTAGCCATACAAAGGGAAAATAGCATTCTCTTTCCTCAAAGAAATTTAGAGTCAATTGAGGATCATGTGATATGTAAACAAGTAAGTATTAACACAAAGTAGAATGTGATGAAGGCCAGAGAAATAATGCAAAGTGTTCTAGGAATATTAGAGGAAGAAGAAATTATTTCAGCTACGAGGGAAAGGGAGGAGGAAAGACCACATGAAAGTCCCAGAAGACAGAAGAAATGGCACCTGAGCTAAACCTTGAAGAAAGGGAAGAATTCTAAGAGGCAGAGAGGAATGCATGCCTGGCATGGGGAACAACCTTCACAAGTACACAAAAGCAGGAAACATGTTGATTTGGGGGAATAGCTAATAGATCAACTTGGTGAGAACAGAGGTTATATGAAGGCGATTTGTATGAATTAAGGCTAGAAATATGAGGCAGAAAGATCATAAGACTTGAATGTCCTGCTAAACAGAATATTTAGGTCTCATTAGTAAGCAATAGAGAACCACTGAAGATTTTTGAATAGAGAAATGATATGATCAGACTTGTGCCTTAAGAAGATTATTTTACAAACACTGAGAAAGATGAATTAAAGGACGGAAGACAAGAAGTAAGATTTAGAAGCAGGGAGATGCAGAAGAAATATAGAACTCTTTTATTTCCTTCTCTCAAAGGTCTTACAACCTAATTAAACAGGAAAAAAAAACCTATACAATTGAAATAACAAAGCAACAATACAAATGGTATCAATTCGTTAATTGAATAATCTACAAGCATTTATTAGGCATCTACTTATATCTTAGGTATATAAGCAGTGTATGACTAATTGTCCAAATGAATAAAACAGACAATAAATCTCATATGTTCTTAATTCTGACAGATTATCCTGAAAAACAGAATGGAAGAGGCTATACTGCCCAACCAGACTTCAGTATCTTATTTCCGGCTGCGAGGTCTGTCCACCAACCAGAAGGTGCAGATGACTGTATTTGCAATTTTTCTCATTTTCTATATCCTGACTCTGATGGGTAACATCCTCATTGTCATCACCATCATCTACGATCGCCGACTCCACACCCCCATGTATTTCTTCCTTAGCAATTTGTCTTTCATTGACATCTGTCACTCTACTGTCACAGTTCCCAAGATGCTAGTGGACACTTGGTCCGAGAAGAAGCTCATCTCCTTTGATGCTTGTGTGGTTCAGATGTTCTTCTTGCACCTCTTTGCCTGCACAGAAATCTTTCTCCTCACAGTGATGGCCTATGATCGCTATGTGGCCATTTGTAACCCTCTGCACTACATGACAGTGATGAATTGGAAGGTGTGCGTGCTCCTGGCTGCAGCCCTTTGGACTGGAGGGACCATTCACTCGGTGGCCTTGACCTCCCTCACCATCAAGCTGCCCTACTGTGGTCCTGATGAGATTGACAACTTCTTCTGCGATGTACCCCAAGTTATCAAACTGGCCTGCACAGACACCCGAATCATTGAGATTCTCATTGTCTCTAATAGTGGGCTGATCTCTGTGGTCTGTTTCGTAGTCCTGGTGGTCTCCTATGCTGTCATCTTGGTGTCTCTGCGGAAGCGGATCTCAGCAGGCAGGCGCAAGGCCCTGTCGACCTGTGCAGCCCACCTCACAGTGGTCACCCTTTTCTTAGGGCACTGCATCTTCATCTACTCCCGCCCATCCACCAGCCTCCCCGAGGACAAAGTCGTGTCTGTGTTTTTCACAGCTGTCACCCCGCTTCTGAATCCTATCATCTATACCCTTAGGAATGAAGACATGAAAAATGCCTTGAGCAAGCTAACAGGGAGGAAGGAAGGGAAAGAAGAAAAGTAAAAATAATTCTCAACCTTTCTCGATGTTATTTGCTTTATAACCAATTATTTATTCAACAACATTTACTGAGATTATTATGTCCTGGACACTGAGGGAAATAAAAAAAAGGAATGAGATCTATTTTCTGCCTTCAAATAACTCTGATACAGACACACAAAAAATCGTGTTAGAATGTAATAGGTGCTTGGGAAAAGTACAAAGTACTATGAGAATTTGAAGGAAGAATTTATTTTCTGTTTGGGGAATCAGAGAAGAGAGCCTGAAATAATGGGCAGTATTTCAGGAGGCAGTTAAAGGGTAGGAATAATGGTATGAACAAATGCTGAAATGAAGGAAAATTGGAAACAGTGAATTAAAGGAGGAGAATCATGGCAATGAAACTGATTACAAAGTTATTGAAATAGTCAAACCAGGAAGTAATGAGAATCTGAACTATGGTGGTAGCTGTTGGAATGGAAAGAAAAGGATAAAAGCAGAATATACTCTAAGATGAGACTCTTTGGTACTTAGTGCCTGGGAGAATGGTAGGCCAGAACAGAATCATTCAACAAATTTGAATTTTAACACTCATTTGAACAAAAGGAACAGAGAAAAATTACTCATATTTTAATCCACTTCATAGTTGCCAAACAGTGATAGAAGCTCTCACTCCAAGTCAGATTAAGAGAAAAAAAAGAGGACGGTGAGGTAGCTCAGTGGATTGAGTCAGGTATAGAGATGGCAAGTCCAGGGCTCAAATCTGACATTACACACTTACTAACTGTGTGACCCTGGGCAAGTCACTTAACTCCAATTGCCTAAACCTTGCTGCTCTTCTGCTTTGGAAGTACTACATAGCTTTGATCCTAAGACAGAAGGTAAGGATTTTTTATTTAAACTAAAATTTTAAAATTAAAAATAAAGAGGGAAATAGAATCATTTAATGGAAAAGAACAATGTGATAGGGATCTGAAGACCCCAAATCTTGCTCCAAGTACATCTCTCAAATTGTATAACCATTGGAAGTTATTTAATGTCTCATGGGCTTGAATATTTCATCTATAAAATGGGAAAAATAATATTCTTCCTACATATCAAAGTTGTGGCATATAAGAATAAAATAACATGGTAATGAGACATAGTAAATACAGTATTTGATAAATAAAAGCATTATGTAAATATGAACTATTTCTTTGGTCTTAGAGTCCAGAAGTTTTAAGTTTAAATTCTGCCTCTCAGACATACTGGCTATGTAATCCTTGGTAAGGTCCTAAGACCCTACATTTTAGAGCAGGTTGTGATTTGCATCAGGAAGTGGGTGACGCAGTAGATAGAATGTCAGGCTTGGAGCCAGGAAGACCTGAATTCAAATCTGGCCTCAGATATCTACTAGTTAGCTATTTGACCCTGGGTAAGTCGCATAACCCTATTGACCTGAGTTTCCTCATCTGTCAAATGAGCTAGAGAAGGAAATGGCAAACCACTCCAATGTCTTTACCAAGAAAAACCCAAATGGAATCCCAAAATTAGGACACAACTGAAAACACTCAACTATGACCCAAAAGTTCCCAATGCCAATGAAATTACAGATCCAATCTAAAAAAGCAATTCATTCCATGACATTATGAACAGTTAAGATCATCTCCTTTCTGCTTCCCCCCCCTTTTTTTCTTTCCATGTTGAAAAAGCATCCTCTTAATAGAAACTATATGCTTCTTTAATCTGCCATATGTCTCACATAATAACCTTCAGGTGAAATTTACCTGAAGATATGTAATGGGAACAGAATTTGAGCAGCAAGCTGAACCAGTGGATAGAATGCCAAGCTTTGAGAGAGAAAGATCTGAGTTCAAATCCAACCTTGGACACTTACTAGTTGTGTGATCCTGGACAAGTCACTTATCTTCTGTTTTCCTCAGTTTCCTCATCTGTAAAATAGAGATAATAATAGCACCTCCCTCCCAGGGTTACTCTGAGGAACAGATAAGATAATAATTGAAAAGCACTTAGCACAGTGCCTGGAACATAGTAAGTACTTTATAAATGTTCATTACTATAGAACCTCTAAAACATCATCATTCTTTCTCAATTTCCCTGTTTTTAAAATAGCAAAAGTATAAAATAAAAAATAAAACAAATTAGCAAAAGTAAAACATGTTTTGCCTATTTCACAGGATTGTTTGAGGGTCAAATCAAATAATGGCTATGAAATTGCTTTGTACATCAATAAATACTTTATAGGATTTTCCAAAAGTCTTGGTATAGTTTCAAATGGCTTTAATAAGTCTGCATGTCAATCAGCTATGCTTTCATTCATGTCTTTGATGACAATGTTGAACAGTCCTAATCTAAGGACAGATTAATTAATTAGCAATTTAGAAAGTTCTATCTTGGCATCAATCCTATGGGGTAGAGCATCATAATAGAGAAAAACAAATGTTTGTTTACTGAATGACTGATTCTGGGAGGTATGCTGATATTAGAACAGGAGAATGTAGAAAAATCGATGAACTAGTTTTTATTCTGTGCCAGAGAGATGCAGCTAGATAGCATTGTGGATAGATTTCTGGAACTAGATCCAGAAAGGGTTAAGTTCAAATCTAATATCAGACTCTTACTGCTTGAATAAGTCACAACTTCTGTGCCTCAGTTTTGTCAACTGTAAAATGAGAAGAATAATAATAGCACTTATCTCCCAGAATCATTTTGAGGATCAGATGAATTGATACTTCTAAAATGTTTGCTACATTATATGTGTTTTTAAAATGTTTGTTTTATTCCATCCCTTCATCTAACTTGGCAAAAACAAAAGGTTCTATTTTAACAGATAGAAGGGAAGGAGAATTAACTGTGTTTTTCAAAAGTTCTTCAGTCATAGGACATAAAAACATTGCAAACAAAGACAGAAAAGTAGAAATAATAAATGCAACTTTTTCAGATCATGTGATAAAAATTATAATTAATAAGGGTTCATGGAGAGGGAAACTTAAAATGAATTGGAAACTAAATAATCTAATTCTTCAAAACTGGTGGGTAAAAAGACAAATCATAGGAAATAATTACTGATTTCATTGAAGAGAATGACAATGAGGAGACAACATATCAAAATCTATGGGATACAACCAAAGCAGTATGTGGGGGGGGGGGGGTCAAGGGGGATTTATATCCCTGAGTGCCTGTCTGAACAAAATAGAGAGGGAGGAGATCAATGAATTGGGCTTGCATTACAAAATTAGAAAGAGAACAAATTTAAAATCCCAGAATAAAAACTAAATTGGAAATCCCAAAAATTAAAGGAGAAATTAATAAAATTGAAAGTAAAAGAACTATTGAATTAATCAATAAGACCAGGAGTTGGTACTTTGAAAAAACAAATAAAATAGATAAAGTACAAGTTAAACTACTCAAAAAAAAAAAAGAAAGAAAGAAGAGAATCAAATTAAAAGTATCAAAAATGAAAACTGGTAATCTCATCTCCAATGAAGAAATTAAAGCAGTTATTAGGAGCTATTTTGTCCAACTCTATGGTAATAAATATGACAATCTAGGTAAAATTGGTGAATATTTAAAAAATATAAATTGCCTAGATTAACAAAAGAAGAAATAGAATATTAAATAATCCCATCTCAGAAAAAGAAATTGAACAAGCCATCAAGGAACTCCCTAAGAAAAACAACCCAGGGCCAAATGGACTCACAAGTGAATTTTATCAAACATTTAAAGAACAACTACTCCCAATACTATACAAACTATCTAACAAAATAAGCAAAGAAGGAGTCTTACCAAATTCTTTTTATGACACAAATATGATACTGATTCCTAAGCCAGAAATACCAAAAACATAGGAAGAAAAACTACAGATCAATATCCTTAAGGGACATAGATGCAAAAATATTAAATAAAATACTAGCAAAGAGACTACAGAAAGTTATCACAAGAATTATTCACTATGACCAGGTAAGATTTATACCAGAAATGTATGGATGGTTTGATATTAGGAAAACTGTTCACATAATTGACCATATCAATAACCAAGCTAGCAGAAATCACATGAATATCTCAATAGCTGCAGAAAAAGCCTTTGCCCAACTACAGCACCCATTCCTATTGAAAACACAAGTAAGTATAGGAATAAAAGGGCCTTTTTCAAAATAATAAATAGTATTTGTTTAAAACCATCATTAAGTGTCATCTGCAATGGGAATAATTTTGAAGCCTTCCCAATAAGATCAGGAGTGAAACAAGGATGCCCATTATCACCACTATTATTTAATATTGTATTAGAAATGCTATCAGTAGCAATAAGAAAAGAAAAATAAATTGAAGGGATTAAAGTAGGCAATGAGGAAACTAAATTATCACCCTTTGCAGCTGATATGATGGTATACTTAGAGAACCTAGAAAATCAACTAAAAAGCTTGTACAAATAATTAATAATTCCAGCAAAGTTGAAGGGTACAAGTTAAACCCACATAAATCACCAACATTTCTATATATTTCCAAGAAAAATCAGCTACAAGAGTTAGAAAGAGAAATTCCAGTTAAAATCACTCTAGACAATACAAAATATTTGGGAATCTATCTGTCAAAAAAAACTCAGGAATTATATGGACACAAGCACAAAACACTTTTCATACAAATAAAACTAGATCTAAACAATTGGAAAAATATTAATTGTTCAGTAGTAGGATGAGCTAATATGATTTAAAAGGGCATCCCTACCTAAATTGATTTATTCAGTGCCATACCCATCAAATTACCAAAAAATGTTTTCATAGAATTAAAAAAATTATAGCAAAGTTCATCTGGAAGAACAAAAAGATCAAGAATATCAAGGGAAATAATTAAAAAAAGAAAAGAAAAGGATGGTTGCTTATAATACCAGATCTTAAAATGTACTAAAAAGCAGGGATCATCAAAACAATATGGTATTAACTAAAAGATGGAATGGTGGATCAATGGAATAGACTTGGGGCAAATGACCTCAGCAAGCTAATGTTCAATAAACCCAAAGATCCCAGCTTTTGGAACAAAACTCACTATTTGATAAAGGCTTCTGAGAAAACTGGAAAATAATATGGGGAAAAATTAGGTTTAGATCAACATCTCACACCCTAAACCAAAATAAATTCAAAATAGGTAAATGACTTAAATGTAAAGAACAAAATCACAAATAAATTAAGTGAACATAGAATAGTGTGCCTAGCAGATCTATGGGAAAGGAAAGAATTTAAGACCAAGCAAGAGAAAGAGAACATTACAAGGTGTTAAATGAATGATTTTGATCATATTAAATTTAAAAGGGTTTGTACAATCAAAACCAATGCAACCAAAATAAGAAGGTAAGCAACAAACTGGGGAATATTTTTATAACAAAAATCTCTGACATAGGTCTAATTTTCCAATTATGTAGGGAACTAAGTCAAATTATAAGAAATTAAGCTATTCCCCAATTGACAAATGGTCAAAGGATATAACTGGGCAATTTTCAGATGAAGAAATCAAAACTATGAATAATTACATGAAAAAGTATTCTAAATCCCTTCTGGTTAGAGAAATGCAAATTAAAACAACTGTGGATACCACCTCACACCTAGCAGATTGACCAATATGATAGTATAGGAAAATAATAAATGTTGGAGGGGATGTGGCAAAATTAGGACATTAATATGTAGCTGGTAGAGTTGAGAACTGATCCAGCAATTCTAGAAGGCAATTTGGAATTATTTAAAAGAATGCATACCCTTTTATCCAGCAATACTACTACTGGTTTTGTACTCCAAAGAGATAATAATGAAAAACGTTTGTACAAAAATGTTCATAGCCATGCTCTTTGTGGTGGCAAAAAATTGGAAAATGAGGTGGTGTCCTCAATCAGAGAATGGCTGAATCAATTGTGGTATGTGATGATGATGGAATACTATTGTGCAATAAGGAAGGACAAACTGTTTGATTTCCATATGAGCTAGAAAGACCTCCATGGACTGATGCGGAGCTAATTGAGCAGAAACGGGAGAATATTGTACCCAGTAACTGAAACATTGTGGGATGATCAAATGTAATAGACTTTGCTACTAATAGCAATGCAATGATGCAGGACAGTCTCAAGGAACTTATGAGAAAGCATGCTATCCACATCGAAATAAAGAACAGTGGGAGTAGAAATGCAGAAGGAAAACATATGATTTATCACTTGTTTATATGGGTATATGATTTGGGGTTTTGGTTATTAAAACTAATAATATGGAAATAGGTATCAAGTGATAATAAAATGTGTAACCCAGTGTAATTGCTTGTCAGCTCTGGGAAGGAGGAGAGAAAAGGGAAGGGAAAGAACATGAACATGGAACCATGGGAAATGTTTTTAAAATAAATAAATAAACAAATTTTTAAAAAGTCATTCAGTCAATAAACATTTATTAACCACTTACTACATTGGTGAAGGCTTTCAAGTTCATGTGCCCAGACTGCAATTTCAAGCTGCCTGTGAGTACCCTTCATTACCTCAAAGAGAGGAGGCAGGAAGTGCTTGCTTTGGACAGTTGGGAAGAAGGGGCATGGAACAGCTCCCCAAGTGTTGGCTCTGCACACATGCTAATAATTCACCAATGGTGAACTACTAAGTTTCAGGCACTGGACCAAGCACTGGAGGGGCAGAGAAAGACAAAAGTCAGTGCACACAAAAGCGTGTTCAAGAGGAGCTCACCATCTCATAGGGAAAGATAATAAATAAAAAGAAATCAAACAGCTGGTGGAGGAGAGGAACAGAGGATTCCCAGGGAGGGAGGCATAGTGAAGTCCTGCAGCCACATGGAAAATGATAAAGTCCTTTCTTTAGGCTCCTCTTGAAATAAAGGATTTGAGAGGAGCTCACTAATGTCCATCATCTACACCTCCCAATCAGAGGGAGAAAGGAAGGAAACCAAGAGGAATGGGACACTGAGGAGATGTGTTTCCAGACTGATATATCTAGAAGGAAGATGAAAGAAGAAAAAGCTAGAGGAAAGACTAATTCTATAAGATAAACAATTTTTCTTGAAATATTGTGAAATGTGAAAACATATTTGAGCAGGGAAGTAAATAAATACTATTTTTAAAATATGTGTATATATTACAAATGTGGCAAGATGTTAACAGCATGGAATTAATTTGCAAATCTTTCTGGAAGAATTCTGTTCTACACATATATAATATGTAAAATGCACTTCTAAAGGCAGGAGGTAGCATGTTTCACCACCAACTCAACTACTGCTTTCCCTTTGAACCCATTGAAGACAGTCCAAGACCCAGAACTCAAGACTTAAGTGGGAATGTAGCAGGAAGACCTAAAATCTTCTGATGTCTCATTCTGCCATGGAAGTAATGTTGGGTTCTCAAAGGCTTTATCTTTACCACTGAAGGACAAATTCTGTCAACTCTTACAAATTTATAAAGAATTTGAGTATAGGCCTAATGATGAACTATGTACCTATCATCCTAGGACCAACTTAAGTAAATTAAAATGATCATTGGTCATGCATAGGGTAACAACTTATTGACCCACAAAACGTTTTAAGGATCATCTATTACCTAAGAATAATTAATGTTGTTGTTGAATTGTTTCACTCCTGTCTGACTCTGTGACTCCATTTGAAGTTTTCTTGTCAGAGATACTGAAGTAGTTTGTCATTTCCTTCTCCAGCTCCTTTGAGGATGAGAAAATAGAGGTCAAGAGAGTTAAGTGACTTGTTCAGAACCTCATAGTTAGTAAATATCTAAGGTCAGATTTGAACTCAGGTCTTCCTGAATCCAGACTTGGCACTCTATCCACTGAACCACCTAGCTGCCTCTAAAAATAGAGAATCTAATTTGTGTCAGTGGAGAAATGACTATCATAATTGTAATTATTACTTTTTTTAATTCTTACTTTCTATCTTAGAATCAATACTGTGATTCCATGGTAAAAGAGCAGTAAGGGCTAGGCAATGGGAATTGAATGACTTGCCCGGGTTACACATGTAGGAAGTATCTGAGGCCATATTTGATCCTAGGACCTCTCATCTCTGGGTCTGCTTCTCAATTCACTGAGCCCCCTAGCTGCCCTCCATAATGATTAAGTTACCAGTCCTTCAAATATTGAAGGAATTTCTAACTCCTAAATTCAGATCTACATATTCCATTATCACCAAGTCAGCAGAAGCCTAGGAAGATATTTCTATAGAATCAGTAAAAGTATTTAACCACAACAGAAATAGGGAGAAAATGATAAAAATGTCATCAGCCCCAATTAATTTAAAAATTACCCTTCCATTTTCCATTTTTCTAACATAGTCTTGAAAGGAAGCTTTCCTTACCTTCAGGTTCCCATGTGCAAAATGAGGAAATCTAGTATACTACTGTATGAAAATCAGCTACAAAGTTCATGAGTAAAGACCTATTTGATTATTTGCTCCCACGGGCTCTTAGCCACTCATTATTAAAATTCCAGGGCCATTACTCCACCTCCCTGCTGCAGTTCTCTGCAGCCCCTAAATGTCATTAACAGACCCTGAAAACTCTCCTGGCACACATCCAACTCAGAGCTTGTCCAGCAATCTGTTCATCTAGCCTGTGTAGGACTCCTCTCCTAGAAAGTACCACAACTCAAGATTTGTAACTGTACTCACCACATGATTATTGTTCTTTATCTACACCTTGTCACCTTTCTGTGATGACATCCTAAGCACTTCCAAATAGTTTTATAGAAATTATGTCTTAGATCCACTAAAATCAAGCCTGAGACCTCATGAGAAATGTAGCTCTTGCTTAGACAAGCTAGTATTTGCTGTAAAAAATACTTGAAAGTGTTTGTTCATCCAACCTCTATTCTATAATGTTTAAGGGGGACCGATACAATCCAGTCTGAAGGACTTGGAAGCTTCAATAAAACAGCCAGAAAATCTCCATGAGAAGAACTATGCCTGAGACTAGGAGCCAAAAAGACCCCCAAGAGGGGAACTGTGCTTGACACTGGGATTCAGACAGACCCTGATATTGGAACTAAGGCCAGTAGCTGGAAAAATTCCCAGAAAAGGGCCAAGGAAAGTCGTGGAAAATTGTCTGAGGTACAAAGTAAGAGGAATTCAATAATTCAATAAAATCAAAAAGATAATTTTAATTATGTGAAATTTGAAAGGTTTTGTGCAAACAAATTCAATGTAGTGAGAATTAGAAAGGAAATAAGTAACTGAGTGGGTGAGATTTTCAACAAATTTCCCTAATAAAGGTCTTATTTCCAAGATTTATAAGAAGCTGATTCAAAATTGCTAATAATAATACCCATTTATCAGTTGTGGTCAAAAAATGGAAAAGATGACAATGAGGAAAATAAAAACTATTGGAAGGACTATGGAAAAACAAGGGTACTTTTGACTGAACAATAAATTGGTCCAACCATTCTAGAAAAAAATTTGAAACTATGCCAAAAGTTACCAAACTACACATACCTTTTGATCCAACTCTACCACTGTTGTTGTCTTTCAGCTGTGTCCAATTCTTCATGGTCTCATTTGGGTTTGTTTGGTTTTTTGGCAGAGATACTAGAGTGGTTTGCCATTTCCTTCTCCAGTTCATTTTACAGGTGAAGAAACTGAGATAAACAAGGTTAAAAGACTTGTCCAGGGTCACACAGCTAGTAAATGTCTGGGGAGAAATTTGAACTCAGGAAGATGAGTCTTCCTGACTCCAGGCCTGGCACTCTATCTACTGAGAAGTCATCTAGCTACTCTAGCTATACCATTTCTAGACCTATAACACCCCCCCATAAAAATTCAAAAAAGAAGAAAAGAATCTATATGTACAAAAAAAAACAGTTCTTTTAATAATAGTCAATTATTGGATGCTAGGGAGTATATTCCTATTGAGGAATGGTTAAATATATTGTGATATATGAATAAAATGAAATATTATCATGCTATAAGAAATTGTCAAGTAGACTATTTAAGAGGAAACTGGGAAGCCATTTATGATCAGAGAAAAGTGAGCATATTTAGAACAATTTACACAATAACATCATAGAGAAAATATCACTGAAAACCTTTAGAACTCTGAAAAAAAATGTTAAATCACATTTCAAAAAGAATAAATGTGATACACACTACTCACCTCCTGAAACAAAGCACATAATACAGAAAGAAGAAAATTCTCAATTACAACTAATGTGGAAATTCATTTAACTGGACTACATTAGATGTGTATTGAGGGATTTGTTTTATGGCTTTGTTTCTTTTTTAATTTACATAGTAGGAAAGTATGTAAATTTGTCAGAGGAATAAAGGAGGACTATAGGGCAATCGATAGAGAGGACAACAGGGTCAAGAGAAAGATTTTTTAAGATAGGAGACATTTGAGCATGTTTATAGGGAGTTGGGATATAACCAATGGGTAAAAACAGATTGAAAATTATATTGAGGAAGAAGACAGAAGGACCAAGTTCCTGGAGGAGACAGTGGGGGATAAGTAGAATGTTCAACCTTGGCAATAAGGACAATCATTTTCTCTGAGACTGGAATAAAAAAGAGAATGGGGAATAATTTTGAGAACTGAGGTGTAGAAGTGGAATAGGTACCTTGTGATGTGTGCCCTAGATTTTCTTGTTAAGTATGAGGCAAGGTCCTCTTCAAAGAGGGAAAAAAGGGAAGTTTGGGATAATCACTGTGGGAAGGGTAATCATTCAGGGAAGTGTAAAAGGACTGGCACCTAGCAATAAGAGTTCAATTAAGGTTAGATAAGATAAATTCATATTGAGCCCAGTCAGCACATTTTGTGCCTTTCTCTGGCATTTTTCAGCAGCTTTTGAATAGTGGCAGAGAAGGATAATGATGAAGATAATCCAGGATGTTATAGAAAAGGATAAGCTATGATAGGACACGTGGGGAAAAGATTCAATGACAGAAACCATTGTAAAGTTGAACTAGTTAATTATAGCATTAAAAATGACCTGGGAAAGCAGAAAGGAAAGGAGTAATAAATAAAAGATTTGAGAAAGAGGACATGAAAAAAGAATAAAAGGTTTGGGACAGACAGAAGAGTTTCAGAAGTCTGGATCATGAAGTTAGTGAGGCCCATAATAACCTACTTCACTCCAACCTTATTCCCTGACACATATTTATCCAGTGACATTGTCATCCTGACAGTTCCAAAAACAAAACATGCCATCTCAGCTCCAGGGGCATTTTTTCTAGCTATCCCCCATGTCTGGAATGATTTCCCTCTTCCACTCCAACTACTTACCTCCCTGGCATCCTGCACATCCCAACTGAAATCTCATATTTTACTGGAAGCCTTCTCCATCCCCTCTTAATTCTGGTACCTTCCCTTAGTTATTTCCTATTTATGCTATATATAGATTGTGCTGTATATATTTGTTTGCATGTTGTCTCCTCCATTGGATTATAAGTTCCTTGAGAGCAGAGATTGTCTATTGCCTATTTTTATGTTTCCACCACTTAGTATCTAGCACATAATAGGTGCTTAATAAATGTTGATTAATTAATTGATTAATGATAGAATTCTGTTTTCTATTAGTTCTCCTCCATCCTTCTTGGCCTCTCCTTAGAGATGAAAAAGACACAGACATCAACTAGTCCAACACTTTTTTTATAGATAAGGAAGCAGTGGTTGGAAAGGTAAAGTAAATTTAAGGTCATGTAGCCAACAGCAGAGCTGAGGCTCAAGTCCAGTTCCTCTAATTCTCAGATCTAAAAGACAGGAGTCACCTTAATAGTATATAATCTAACCCTGACTTATCAAATAAATGACAATCCTTTCAACAATATCTCCAGCAAGGAGTCAACCAGCCTTTGTGTGAAGAATTCTAATGAGATTCCACTACTTCCCAAAGCAGCACAGAATCCAGAGTTTATTTCTATTAAAGTAACCCTTTACGCCAAATTGCTATTATTGAAGACCCTCTAATATTCCTTGGTAGGGCAGAATCCCTACCAAGTTTCTGTAAATAATCCTTGAATTCTTTAAAGAAACAGGCTGAGAGATAGGAGGTCCTGGGTTCAGATTTAGCCTTAGACACCTCCTAGCTATTTGACCATGGGCAAGTCATTTAACCCCCATTGACTAGCCCTTACTGTTCTTCTGCCTTAGAATCAACACATAGCATTGATTCTAAGACAGAAGTTGAGAGTTTAAAAAGAACAGACTGTTGTAAGTTCATGAAAAGATGCTTACATTTCTACTTCATTTCTGCCCCTGTGCCTGCTACTGGGTGACTGTATGACCTTGGACAAGCATGTTTAACTGATTCGTATGCCTGTTTTCTTTCCTGAAAAGTGAGGATGCTGAATACTAGTTAGCATTTATATAGAAGTTTGAGTTTTGCTAAATCACTTAACGTATATGATCTCAATTTTTGGTAGCTTTTATTTTAATAGCAATCCTGGGGGTAGGGTAGGGTAGTTGATATTTTTATCTTCATTTATGAATGAAGGAACTAAGATAGAGAGTGGTTAATCGGCTTGCCCAGGGTCACACAACTAGTAGTGTCTGAGATCAGACTTAAACTCATGTCTTCCTGACTGGAGGTCCAGAATTCTATCTACCACACCTCCTAAATGATTTCTAATGCTTTTACAACTGAATAGTCATAAATGGCTTCATTGAGCTAACACAACAGCAAAGGAAAGTAATGAATGCTGGAGGGGATGTGCCAAAGTGGGGACATTAATGCATTGCTGGTGGAGTTGTGAATTGATCCAGCCGTTCTGGAGGGCAATTTGGAACTATGCCCAAAGGGCGCTAAAAGACTGTCTGCCCTTTGATCCAGCCATAGCACTGCTGGGTTTGTACCCCAAAGAGATAATAAGGAAAAAGACTTATACAAGAATATTCATAGCTGTGCTCTTGGTGGTGGCCAAAAATTGGAAAATGAGGGGATGCCCATCAATTGAGGAATGGCTGAACAAATTGTGGTATATGTTGGTGATGGAATACTATTGACCCCCAGGAATTGATGTAGAGGGGGAGGAGCAAAACCAGGAGAACATTGTACACAGAGACTGTTACACTGTGGTACATTCGAATGTAATGGACTTCTCTACTAGCAGTAATGTAATGATCCAGAATAATTCTGAGAGACTTAAGAGAAAGAACATTATCCACATGCAGAGAAAGAACTGTGGGAGTAGAAACAGAGAATAAAAAAGACTGCTTGATCACGTGAGTCAATGGCAATATGATTGGGGATGTAGACTCTAAATGATCACTCTAATGCAGATATCTATAATATGGAAATAGGTCTTAATCAATGGCACCTGTAAAATCCAGTGGGATTGCACGTCCACTATGGAAAGGGTGTGTAGGGAGGGGAGGGAAAGAACATGACTCATGTAACCATGGAAAAATATTCTAAATTAATTAATTAAATAAAGCCTTCAAAAATAAATTAATTAATAAATAAATAGAATGGAAGGTTAAAAAAAGAAAGAAATGGCTTCATTGAGAAGATAGGTTTTAATAAAATTTAAAGGAGAGGCAAGATTTGTATAGGCATAG
Organism: Monodelphis domestica; assembly: GCF_027887165.1. NCBI lineage: Eukaryota > Metazoa > Chordata > Mammalia > Didelphimorphia > Didelphidae > Monodelphis > Monodelphis domestica. Next base: position 175,057,402 of record NC_077227.1, on the reverse strand, counting down.
CAGGAGGGAGTTTGCATGAGGGTTGCTTTGGATAAATGGTTCCTCCTGAGGTACAATGTATTCATTCTTTCAGCAAATATATAATGGGGTCCTACTATGTGCAAGGCCTTCTGTTGAGTTCTGGATATGATATAAAGCTGAATAAGATAGAACACGGTATTGTACCAGATAATTTCTAAGTCCCTTTCTACCTCTAAAATGATTGTATTTTTATTTAAAGAAATATGAACCTATAATTCTAGGAAATTAACCTAAATTACCAGTGGAGGTCTCCATTAAGTGAGAAATGGCTTTCATTCCAATAATAACTTGGGAGACATGCATCAATAGAATTCTTCTAAAGACATATACAGTATGTATTACAAGGGCTTTGTTTTGCTTTTTGTTTTCCTAAGAGGGCAGACAGACAGACATATAGAGATGGAAAGGAAGGAGAAAGGAAGAAAGGCTGGAGGAAGGGAAAGAGAAGAGGGATAGAGTAAAGAGAAGAGAGAAGGGGAAAAGGAAAAGGAAGAGAGGAAAAGAGAGAACAAGGATAGAGTAGGAAGGGAAAAATAAAAATAAATCATTAAGGCACACTTTTTTTACTTAAATTTCTATATTTATTTGTTACATTAAAATACCCAAGTAAATTCTCTCCCTCTGCTCATCTCTCCCCATTAGAGAAGACATCATTTGACAAAAAGAATACTTAAAAGAGAACAAAGGAACAACTAGGGGGAAAACCACAATTAAAACAACTTTGAAAGTTTCATGTTAAATTTATTTTATACTTAAAAGCACTTGTAAGAAATAGAAATTTACAGTTTCATTTATTCATATGCTCTACTACTCTTTTTATTTGGTGTTTTCTAAGTTCAGAATAAAAAAAATTCAAAAAACATTCAAAATTCATTCCATGTTATCAGGGATGCAGCTAATCCATAAGGTGTTTTATGCTGTGAAGACAATGACCAACAGATAAGAGACTATTTTCCATCAAATCATGAATTAATGTTATAAATAAATATTGAAAGCACACTTTAAAATGAGCTATAAAAGGATTTTAATTAAAATGTCTATTTACTTTCCTCCTCTGGCACATCTTGAGAACTGGCTGCATGGAGATAATAACCCATTTATAGACATCGTTTCCAGAACTGAACTTTCTTTACCTTATATTTCTCTACTTACTAGTCCTTGTGGAAGAATTAAAATACTCCTTACTCCCTACTGCCACTTCCAGATTCTCCTACTACCACTATTACTCAGCAACTTCTCCCTTTCAAGATTCATCCCATGTAAATTTTTCACCCAATGCTGAACCTAATGGCTTTTGTGTATTGTCCTTAGGACATTCTTCCTCCTTTCTCATGGAGTTTAATACCATTCCAGTCCCCCTTTCTACCCTAACTCCTGCTTTCATGCCCTAAAACTTCAACATAAATGTTGAATAACCTAACCTCCCAGTTCCTCGATTATACCTAGGGATGGACATGCTCTTGATCTTGAGAAAAAAAAAACTCATATCTTACTTTCCCCACTAGTCTTGTCCAATGTCTCTTCTGTCCTTTTCAGATAAACTCTTTGAAAAATCTATTGTATTTGTAACTCCACTTTCCCTCTTCTCAGTCTCTTCTAAAAAACCCTATGCAATGTATCTTTGAGTATCATTCAACTGATGTTGGTCTCTCTTAATTGCCAGATCTAATCAGCTCTTTGTGATCCTTGTCCTTCTTGACCTGCCACAGCATTTGACTCTGGTGATTTAATCTCCTAGGAATTTCAATTTAACTGTTCTTATCTTGGTTTCTCTCCTACTTCTGGGATTGCTTTGTCTTAATCTTCATGCCCACTTACAATCGTTCTATTATGGATCCTCTTTTCTTTCTCAATAAGCTCTCACTTGATAGCCAAATTAGCAATCAGTGAGTTCAATATTTATCACTATTCAGATGATTTGGGGATCCAATATGCCAGTTCTAATCTCTCTCCTGTGTTACAGTTGCACATCAGGAATTACCTATTGAGATTGGGGTTGTAGACTAAATAAACATCCTAGTACAAACATCAACAACATGGAAATAGCTTCTGATCAAGGACACATGTAAGACCCAGTGGAATTGACCATCGGCTATGGGAATGGTGGGGGAAGGGGAGAGAAAGAACATGATCCTTGTAACCAAGGAATAGTATTCTAACTTGACTAATTAAATAAAAAAATTTTTTAAAGAATTACCTATTGAACATAGCAAAGTGGATGCCCCACAGGCATCTCTACTACAATGAATCCCAAATAAAATTCTTTATCTTTGCTCCCTCCCAACAACCACACCACTCACAAACTTCTCTCCTACTGTCAAGGGAACCACCCATCTTTCCAATCATCCAGACTCATAACCTTGATGTCATTTTCAACTCTTCTTCCTCACACACCCCACATACCTATTCAGTTAAGAAACTTTGTCATCTATTTCTTCACAGCATATTTTATATCCCCTCCCCAAACACACACTTACTTATACAACCATCACCAAAGTTCAAGCCCTCTTCATCTTCTCTTGCCTGGATTATTTAGCAAAACCATTTTAACTGCATCAAGTTTCTTCCTACCCCAATCCGTCCTCCACCCAGCTATCAGAGTGATGTTCCTAAAGTACAAATCTGAACAATTTTGTCCCCACTTTCTACCCAAAAAAATCAACTAATTCCTTATTACATTAGGGTCAAATACAAAATGTTCTGTTTGGCACTTGGCAACCTGACACCTTCCTACCTTTATAATTTTCTTATATATTATCCTCCTCCATGAATTAGATTATCCAGTAATATTGACCTGCTTTTTATTCCTCACACACAACACTTCCCATAATCATGCCTTTGCATTAACTGGACCTCATGCCTAGAAGAGGTCTCTTTCACCTCTGTCTCTTAGAACCCCCTGGCTTTATTCAAGATTTCAAGTGATTCTTTTGCAGGAAGCCTTTCTCATTTCCCCCAGCTATATGTATGTATGTATGTGTATATGTACATGTTATTTCCCACCTTGGAATATAAGCTCTTTGAGGGAAGAAACTATATATTGCTTTTGCTTTGTATCTCTAGAACTTAACACAATGTTAAGTCCATTCAATCATTCAACAAACATTTATTAACTTGTTAATGATTAAACATTGGCCAGTGGCAGGGTGTGGGGGGAGGGACATCTAAGTGGCTCAGTGGACAGAAAGCCACACCTAGAGATGGGAAGTCCTGAGTTCAAATCTGGCCTCAGATACTCACTAACTGTGTGACCCTGAGTAAGTCACTCAACTCCAATTGCCAAGCCCTTAACTTTCTTCTGCCTTGAAACCAAAATACAGTATAAATTCTAAGCCAGAAAGTAAGTGTTTAAAAGGGAAAAAAACATTAACCAGTGGAAAATGTGTTGGATTTGGGGTCAAGGGAACTGGCCTTGCTCTTACTACTTGTGTGATCTCAAATAAATCACTTAACCATTCTGGGCCTCAGTTTTTCAGCTATAAAATGAGGGGAATTGTACTAAATACTTCCTGAGCATCTCTCCAGATTTAGATCTATGATCATTCAAAAGAATGATCTCAGCATTTGTACCTGTTTTGGGAAGTTGGTAGTAAATTTAAGTCCTATTTCCAAATAATACCAGTTACTATAATTATTCTTTCCAATGGCCAGACTCAAAGGACTGAAAGCTAGAAGGAAACTTGGGGGTTACTTAATCCAACCTCTTTATTTTACAATTGAGGAAACTGAGGTCCAGAGAAGTAAAAGGTTAGCCAAAAAAAGGTGAGATTCGAACCTTTCCCTTCTAATCTAATGCTTTTTCTACCACGCTACACTTTTAAGTTTTTCTAAAGTCTCCTTCTTGCCACCCATTCTTAGTAATTAACAAAAAATGTCCTCCTCCTTTATGCATGGAGCCTTCCTCCACCCCTAACTCCAAACTTCCTTTTCCTTGAATTTTATTATGTCATTAAGGAAATGGCCTTTCTCATTTCTCATTACTCCTTCCATTTCTCGACCTCTCCAGTCCCTTCATGTAAATACTTTTGTGAAGACTTGGTGCTGTCTGAGCTGTTTCATGGAGTTCTTCACCTCCTCATTTCTCAAAGTGTAGATGAGGGGATTCAGCAAAGGGGTGATGACCGTGTAGAACACAGCCACTACCTTGTCAATGGAGAAACTAGTATCTGGCCGGGTGTAGATGAAAATACAGGGTCCAAATAAGAGAACCACCACAGTGAAGTGAGCTGTGCAGGTGGAGAGTGCCTTCCGGCGTCCTTCAGCCGACTGCTTCCGGAGAGAGACCAGGATGACTGTGTAGGAAGTCACCAGTGCCAGGAAGGAAACGGTGGAGATGGTTCCACTGTTTGAAACAATAAGCACTCCTGTGAGGTATGTGTCTGTGCACGCCAGCTTTATGACAGACGGCACATCACAAAAGTAGCTATCAATGATGTTGGGACCACAGTAGGGCAAGCGGGTAGTCAGAACTGTTTGCACCAGGGAGTGAATAGTGCCTCCCAGCCAGAGAGCAAAAACAAGCTGTGCACACACCTTCATGTTCATCACAGTGGAATAGTGTAAAGGGGTACAGATGGCCACATAACGGTCATAGGCCATGATGGTGAGCAGAAAGATCTCTGCACAGGCAAAGAGGTGTAGAAAGAAGAGTTGTGCAATGCATGCATCAAAAGAGGTGACCTTTCTTTCCAATAGGAAGCCCTCTAGCATCTTGGGGACTGTAACAGATGAGAGGCAAATGTCAATGAAGGACAAGTTGCTGAGGAAGAAGTACATCGGGGTGTGGAGACGGGGGGTAAACATGATGGTGACCACTATGAGAAGGTTCCCAAACAAAGTCAGCATATAGGTGGCGGAGAATGTCACCAAGAATAACATCTCTAACATCGAGTTATCAGTGAGTCCCCTGAAAACAAATTCAGTCACTCTGGTTTGGTTGAAACCTTCCATTCAGTGAGCCTTTCAAGAGTCCTTGGAAGACAAAAAGAATTAATTAATGACATTTGCCCACTGGGGCTAACTTTACAAATAAAACTGGCCCTAGGATTTCAATGGTATTGTTAAATGTCACTGGATTCCTTCCATCAATACATATTGCTAAAAGTTCTATAAATTATAGTCTTAGAGAATTGCCTGGCGCACCAACAGGTCAAATTGGCTCCTGTCTTGAGAGTTGCAACTAAAACAGAAAGTAAGAGTTTGGGGGTGGGTTGAGTTCTTGTGGCTTTTACAGCATCTTGGAATGAAGTTCATGTTAGCATCCTGTAGGACTGGAAACTAAATCTTATTGTCTCCAAAGTCAGCTCTCTAATCATTATGTCAAAATGTGATCTGATCATCTAGAAAGTATTTCTCTTAATAGAAATTTTGTTTTTAACTCTTGTAATGGTCAGAATTTAACATTATCACAGCTACAGTGGAGGTAGTAAATTACTCAGAAACCCATGAAAAGGAATTCAAATATTAAATGTAGCATTCCAAGCATATTCACATCTAAGAAATACAAATGATGTATGGATATTGTGTCATCAGACACATGGTTAAACTCTGATATTGGTGGGCAGACTCTTGACCTAGCCATGCTGCCTTTGTTCAGGGCAAACTCATTAACATTTAGCATGGAGTCAAATTCATTTACAAGAGCACAGGTTGAAGTCAACACGCCCAGAAGGTGTCGTCATTGCCATCCCATCCAATGTGAATTAACTATGCGATGTTACATATTCCTTGAGCACCTCCCAATCCACACTAAAATAAATATGGGAAGCAGTCTGCTGATCCTCCTCTTGGATTTTTCATTCTCACACTTGATACTCTTTTCCCCTTTTCTATCTAGGGACTCTTGCTTCCAAGTGTTCCATTATTCCTCACATTTTCCTTTAATTATTTTTCTAAGGAGAATGTCATCAGGGATTCACGCCATCCCATACTAAAATTGACTTGTCTGTGTCTCTTTATTTATCACCCATTTTCTTGGACTCCTTGCTCCTTCTTGAGCCCAAACCCACTGAGGAAAATTCTTTTTATAACAGCCGCTGGACGTCTGTTATATTAAAGATCTACAAAATACTTAGAGACATTATTATATACACTATTCTTCCTTTCCTCGTACCCTGTCATGGAAGAGATTGTGATCAGAGATGGGAAGACAAATAGACCCTACTTTGGGGGATACTGGAAGACTTTCCTATTGCATACAATGTGGGAGGATGTTCAGGGATTTAGAGACTATTTTGTTCCCATCATCTATCTATGGCAATGACCATAATAGAAAGAGCACTGGCATAGAAATCAAAAGACCTCTGTTCCTAACTTGCTATGTGACCTTGGGCAAGTCGATTTCTCTCTTAAGTTTCTTCATCTGAAAACTGAAGGTGTTGGACCATATTGTTTTTAACATCTCTTCCAACATGAACATTCTATTCTAAATTTCTATAGAAATGAGAGTGATTTTAAAAATTAAAGTTAAAAAGTTAAAAATTAAAATTAAAAAATTAAATTAAAAAATTTTAAGTTAAAAAAATTTTAAGTTAAAAAACAAAAAAGAAATGAGACTAATTGTTTTATGTGTGATATTATATGTGAAGATATATGTGGCTTCAAGTAGTGGCTGGCTAGCTGGTCCTTTAATTACGAAGTCGTAGCTTGGTATAGCACAAAGTGAAAGAAATAACACTTAGGTAGAGTCAGGAGAACTGGATTCAAATATCAGCATAAACTTTTAATAGTTCTATGACGATGAACAATTCACTTAGACTATCTAAACTCCAGCTACCTCAGTGATGTAATCCTATTTGCACTACCTGCCTTATGACAATGTCGTAGAGGAAGGAAATGTTTTATAAAATGCTGTATAAATATAAATCCTTTTTTATTATTATAGGGATAGAAGGCAAGATGTGAAGCTCTGGGGTGGGAAGTAGTTTTTTCTATCTCCAGGGGCCCAAATAGTAAAATCTATCTGATTATCATTTTAAATTAAACTTCTAGTGCATGTGATTTCTTACCCAGAACAGAGTAGAATCATGGGGATCTGAGTGAACTCCATGAAGCAAGCCAGAAAATTCCTAGAGTATCAAAAGGTTCAGTTCTAAGAGCTGCCAAATTATAGCTTTACCTAATAAAAAGCAATCTCCACCCCCAATCCACCCAGTCCACCCTAACCAAGCTGTCCTCTTTTCTCAAAAAATTCCTACCTCCTGCCTTAGTATCGGTTCTAAGACAGAAGAATAACAAGTATTGGGTAATCAGGGTTAAGTGACTTGCCCTGGTCACAAAGCTAGGAAGTGTCTGAGGTCACATTTGAACCCAGGGCCTCCCAAATCCAGGCCTGGCTCTCTATCCATTGTGCTGCCTGTTTTGTTTTGTTTTATTTTACTTTTTAACAATTTGTTTTATTCTTTAATTTATATATATAATTTATATTATATGTTGTCACATATCATGCATTATATAATTTTTAAAGATAATTTAACACTAGCCTATATCCCTTTCTTTGGTACTCAAGTCAACCTTTGGATTTTAAGGGGGGAAAGGCTTAATCTTAAGATTGAAGATACAACATGGCTTCTGAATAAGAATTGAGACTGTGTAAAAAGCGAAAGAGAAAACTCCTATCCTACTTTTATCCTTCTAAAGCTTTATTGAAACAAAAGCAACCCGAGTCTCCCCCAATTAACTCACTACTTTCACTTCTCCTAACCCCATTCACCAACCTCATTCATAAAAGAGCAAGCCCCAGCCCAGTCCTAGGGGCAGGATTGGTCCTTATATAGACAAATCTCATGCTAGAAGTACAGTCCAATTCAAGACCAATCCCACACCAGGAAGTGGGGGGCGTGGTTCCTCTCCCAGCATGGGATTGGTCCATTCAAGACCAATTCCATGCCAGGAAAATAGGAGGGACCCCTGAGTCATGCTGGGGGATGCAGTCCCCCCCCCCAACATATTTTAAAACTCATAAGACAAAGTATTATGTCTGTCTGTAAACAAATCTCTTTAAAGAGTGTGGGGTAGAGGAAAGATGGTGGGGTAGAGAAAAGTGGGCATGGGCCATTCTAAAGGTCCCCTAGCTTCTGGCATCCTGAAAATTCTTGTCTCTTTCCCAGAGTGAGGTCAGAGAATTCCAATCAGAGGGGCATTGGAAAGGGACATCATGAAAAGCATAAATTGGAATACTGGGAGGAAATGGATTTTTTTTTCCTTCAGGAATCCAAAGTGAGATGGTGTATGTAGGCTCCAACTCCTGGTTCTTAGGCTCTCAGCTGGGAAGGCAAGATGGTGGGCCTCGCATGGCTCATGCCTTTTTTTTCTCTGGCCCACTTTTTATTATTTAATAAATAATTATAAATTAAGATACAGTCTCCAGAGATTTTTAACCTTAACATGCCTAGCTGTCCCTCCAGCTACCTTCTGATAGTGCTTTCCCATTGTCCCTAATTCAAGTATCTATTTTATTGTAAGTAAACTTCAGATATTAATTATTCTGCTTTAGGGATCTTGACAGTCATCTTCCAACTCTCTTTTGCTTACATTACCTGCCTTCTTCTTTCCTTGTTTATAATGATAATAATAGTTCACATTTTCAAACCTCTTTTAAGATTTGCAAATGTAGTGGGTTGTTATCCCCATTTTGCAGATGAAGAAAATGAAGGTCAGAGAGATGAGTTGACTCGATTGAGATTAATCAACCAGGATATAAATCCAGAAGATCTAGGATTTGAGTGCAGATTCTATAACACCAGTCCAGTACTCATTCTACCATGCCACTCTTTCATTGTTTCCTCTTGTCTGAGAAAAGAGGGGTTTCTGTTAGCAAGTATCACCAGAAATCTTTCCAAGGAATAGCACTGGAGGGGCAAAGAATAATCATTTGAGTTGTTTGTCTTTCAGTTTTGTTCTTCATGAACCCATTTGGAGTTTTCTTGGCAGAGATACTAGAGTAGTTTGCCATTCCCTTCTCCAGTTTAATTTACAGATGAAGAAATGGGGACAAATAGGGTGAAGTGACTTGCCCGCAGCCAGTAAATGTCTGAGCCTAGAGGTGAACTCAAGAAGATGAATCTTCCTGACTCCTGGCCTGGTGGTCTACATGTTGTGCCACCAGTTGCCCTAGAAAGAATAGGTACCAGCACAAAAGAAGTAAAGTCACTCTTGGGAAGAATGAAACCAAAGTGGCCATGGAAGGACAAAGATTAAGTTAGTCTGACCATATTTCCTAAATGCCCACTATGTGCAGAGCTCTCTACTGAGCACCTACAATAAGATGATAAGCAGTTCTCACCCTAGAAAATCATATATTCTAAGTGAGGGGCATAGAGCCCTTTGAGATTTACAAAGTCCTTGTCTCAAAATAATGTGGTGGGTTAAATAATACAAGTTGCTTTGGGAAAAAAGATTCCACCCATAAAGATCAGCCAAAGTTCTGCCACTTATATAGTCTTAGAGGGTGGCCTGAGGACTTACCCAGAGTCACAAAGCTAGTATGTATCAGAGGTACAGGCTTGAACCCTGGCACTCCTGACTCCATGGCCAGCCATCTAGTCACTTAGTGACTTCTTCGCAGTAGTATAGTCATCCTCATTTTGCAAAGGAAGATACTGAGACTCAAGGAGGTTAAATGATGGGTCTAGACTATGGTTACATAGCTATTGAGGGAGAAATGAATGAAACAGTACTCAATGAATTTAAAGGATTATTATGTTCTTATTAAGTTGTTTTAGAATTCTTAAGTACTTGACTTACAATTAGGAAATATGGGTTAAGGATAGCGGGGTGGCTCAGTGGATTGAGAGCCAGACCTAGAGACAGGAGGTCCTAGGTTCAAATCTGGCCTTAGACACTTCCTAGCTGTGTGATCCTGGGCAGGTCATTGCCTATCTCTTACCATTCTTCTGCCTTAGAACCAATACACAGTATTGATTCCAAGATGGAAGGTAAGGGTTTAAATAATTTTTAAAAGGAAATATGGATTAAAACCATTGGCTTCAACACTTACTAGCTACTTTGCCAAAGGTGATTCATTTAACCCCATTAAGTTTCCATTTCTTTTTCTGTAATGGAAGAATACTTACACTGCTGATGGCAATCATGAGGAAGGCTCTCACAATTTTAAAGCATACTTTGATGCTGTTTAGTCACTCAGTTGAATCCAATTCTTGATGATCCACCAACCATATCTCACCAGTACTGTCCAGGCAGTTTTCATGGCAGACACTGGAGTGCTTTGCCATTTCCATCTCCTAAAACACACTACATAGATTCATTATTAATGGTTTCTTACTGGTTTTGAATGCATTAAAGCATTTTTAACTTAAATTTTTGACACAAGCTTTCCACCACATATAAGCAAGTCCTAGCTGCCAATTTGAGGGTGGGTCATCCTCTACATGAATGGGCCAGCATTTATTATACTAGAGAATAGGTGCTAAAGTAGTCAGTCAGCAGAGTTTGGGTGAGTTTGGATGATAAATATTCCTTTTCTTTCTATGTCCTCATCCACACCACTCTAGGCAAAGTCAAAGAGGATAGGAGTCCTTTTTCTTTGGTGACTTGTTCTCTCAACTCTTATTCCTAATATCAGTGACTTTTAACAAGATGTAATTTCCTTTCTTATCTCTTTTAATTAGATCAGTTTTCACTTTTCCTTTATCCGAGTATCAGTAACTCAGTAAAAGAATTACCAAGATTTTATCTGCGGATATTGTGAGACACAAATGAGAGAATGGATGTAAAGTATTTTGCAAACCTTAAAGTGGTATGTAAATGTCAGTTATTACTATTGTTTTTAGCCTCCAGCCTGATGATGACTTCATCCCCTGAACCTCCTCCTATACTCTTGCTAAGTTCAAGCAATATTTATTTGCAATAAAGGCATATAAATGACTAAGCTTCCAGGAAAATATGTATGCATATGCACCCATAAATTTAATCTGCATTATTAGGATTATCCTAAGTCTAGATAATTATCAAAGTAAGAAATCAAAAAATTATTTGTAGCAATTGCCAATGCAAGCCAGTTGGAGGCTGCCCTAGCACACTCCTGATTTTACCCAAATTACTCTCTAATATTCCATCAGACCTCACGTCCCATACCTTGGGCTCACAGTGAGTATATTGATAATGTTGTCATTTCTTCAACAATGTTTCTTGAAAGACTTGATATAAAATCATTCTTGGCAGAGAGGTAAATCCAATAGACTGTTGGAGAAGAAAGCTGGAAAAAAATGTATAAAAGTAGGCATTCAGCACAAAATGATTTCTCACTATTTTTTTAACCAATTACCTCATGCCTTAGAATCAATACTGTATATTGGTTCCAAGGCAGCAGAGCAGTAAGGGCTAGGTAATGGGAGTTAAGTGACTTGCCCAGGTTCACATAGCTAGGTAGTGTCTGAGGCCAGATTTGAACCCAGGACCTCCAGTCTCTAGGCTTGACTCTCAGATTACTGAGCCACCTAGTTGCTCCTTTTTTCTGTTTTATTAAGTAAGCACAGACATAGTTTGAAAGACTATAAATCTAATTTACCATTTCATGTAAAATTATTTTTATTCTCAAAATAATTATCAACAAATAAATATTTAAATAAATAAATTTAAAAGGAAATTCCATTTTTAAAAAGGTTATTGTACCTTTTCTGCTTAAAAACTCAGTGTTCATATTTCTCTAATTCACTTATCATTTTATTTTATTCAGTTCTAGATTCAGCCACACTTTAAGAGGAAGATTAGCAAAATGAAGTATGTCCAGAAGTGAGTGATCAGAATGTTAAAGGGACTTGACACTATTCTCTAAGAATTAGTTGAAAGAATTTAGTGAGAATAAAAGAAGACCTGCAGTGAGTTGGTAAACATGAAAAGAGCTCTAGCTCAAGAGTCAGAGGACCTGGATTCAAATCATACTTCTGCCTCCCTCTGTATGACCATGGGAAAGTCACTTAACCCCCTTGGCCACAATTTCCTCAACTGTAAAATGAGGTAGTGGATAAGGTGGTCTTTGATATTCCTTCCAAGTCTAGATGGATGAGTCTGTGGCACTATAACTTCAAATACAGGAAGAGTTGTCACATAAAAAAGAGACTACATTTATTCTGCATGACTCCAAGGGGCAGAATTAGATCCATGGGTGGACATTATGGAATACCAATTTCAATTCAGTAAAAAAGGAAGACTTTCTTAACAATGAGTCCTCTCTAAATTTGCTCTCCTTGGAGATTTTTAAGAAAGGGGTACAGGACCACTTGTGCACCCTGGATTAAGAGTCAGAACATCTGAACCCAGTCCTGAGTCCAATATTTGCTAACAACATAAATATGTTCCAGTCACTTGACTTCTCAAGGTCTCAGTTTCCTCAGCTGTGAAAATAGAAATAATATTAATTGCACTAACACTTGGTGGTTGTGAAGAGAGCATCTTGTTAACCTTAAAGTACTATATAAATGTGAGCTATTGTTATTTTTTGTTATTAAGGGGAATTCATTGATCAAGTAGGAAGTTAAAATAGATGACTTCTGAAGTTTCATCCACTTCTTAAAATACAGATTCCAAGAAAAGATCAGAATTATGCTTAAAATAGACTGGATCAACCCATGCAAAATTATTTGAAGGAAGCAACTTTGTGAAATAAAATGAAATTTGGACAATGGCTTTAGAAAAGAGGGAAAATAGAATTGGTGGCTCAGGATACCCATCGGAACACGAGGGTAGAGAGAAATAGGTTTCAGAGATATAGAGAGTTAGAGCCAAAAAGGGACTAGGGTGTCAGAGGCTCGAAGCTTTGGGCTCTGGAGGGAAATAGAACAAGCTCAAAAACTCCACCTAATCCCAGAAGTCACTCAGTCAATTGTTTTATCTTTATTCCTAGCTTATATTTCTCTAGAATTTTGTCATTTAGAAAGTTCCTTGCTTTGATTTTCACAATACCTCTGGGAAGGAAAGCTCTTCTCTTGACCACTAACTATCCTGTTTTTCTAAAGGAACTCAGCACTTTCCAGAAATAGACCTCTTGGGTGAGAACCCAAGACTACATCAGAATTGAGCCCTCTGGCTACAATGAAAGGAGAAAAGCTAAAGACAGTGATTAGGGGCAGTTAGATGGCACAGTAGACAGTGTGCCAGGCCTGGAGTCAGGAAGACTCATCTTCATGAGTTCAAATTTGGCCTCAGTTATTTACCAGCTGTGTGACCCTGAGTAAGTCTTTTTTCTTTGCCTCAGTTTCCTCATCTGTCAAATGAACTGGAAAAGAAAATATCCAATCCCTCTAGTAGATTTGCCAAAGAAACCCTAAATGAGGTCATAAAAAGTCAGACATGCCTGAAAAACAATTAAACAACAACAACAACAAAAGATTGTGAGTTAAACCATACACTTCAGCAACCTTCTATAAATTCTTCAATTTGGGGGATATTCTGTTCATATCATATGATTGTCCAGAAATATGAAGGAGTTTACACAATGAAGAACAAAGGCAAGAATGCACATAAATGCATTGTGATTCCTTATAGTTTTCTTTGTATTTGGCTGCTCTCAGCAATGCAATGATCTAGGACCATCTTGAAAGACATGACAGGGAATGCTATCCACATCCAGAGAAAAAAACTGTTAGAGTCATATTTCACATCAGTGTTTGTATGGGGTTTTTTGTGGGTTTGGTTAGAAAGGAATGTGTTCTCATAACAGTGATAAAACTGTGTTTTTCATGTTAAAAATAAAATTTTTAAGTTTTTCTAATTTTTTCTTTCTGCAAGAAAAAGGGCTTAAATAACTGGAGTCATCATAGTAGGTATGAGTTATAGATTATCAGCTGTGATAAAAAATAGTAATAATAAGACATATTTAGAAAATATTTTACAGCTTACAAAGCACACTTCTCACAGCAACCTTGTAAGGTAAATAATGGAAGAATTTTTTCCTCCTATTTTACAGATGAGGAAACTGAAGTCCAGAACATTAAGCAATTTCCCCAGGATCCCATAGGTAGGAAGTGAAGCTGGACTCAAACTCTGGTTTTCTGACTCCAAAGTAAGAACTCTTTTTAATATGCTACAATTTGATGAGGAGGGGGACAAAAGAGGGTCACATTATGGAACAAAATAAATGAGTGACTCACCTCATTTCAAACACTGCTTACCTCACATCCATAAACTCGATAACACGCATAAAGTGCTTTGCAAACTTTGAAATACTACATGAATGTTAGCTATTGTTAAACCTCACACCCTTCCCTAAGCACAGAGGGAGCACTCATTCTCTCTCCTTCCCATGTGTCTTGGATGGTACAGCCCAATTTAGAGGAATGGCCCAGGGCAGGGGAAAGAGAAGGAATAGAATAGGGAGGCATACGGATCCTGCTATAGATCTAAGTTATATAGGATGTCCCCTAGTTGGCATTCAGAAATGACAAGGATGGGCTTCTTCAAAGGGATACTGACTGAAAGGAAGCAAAGTCACTGAAAAGAATCAAAGAGGAAAAATTCATATAATTTGTCCAAGTTCTCCCAGTTGATGTGCACATATTTACATAAAACACAGAAAGAATTCAAGAGATTTGCACATGGTCAATGAACTTGGAGATATTTGTAGTAAAACGTGATAATGACTTTTATTCACAAACAAGAGAAATAATATAAATGCTTTATATTATTTTTATATTAAATAATAATAAAATAAGGTAAGATAAATGTAAATAAGTAAAAGTTTACAAGATCTGTTCTATGTCTATACCTAGATTACTATTCAAATGTTCAAAGGCTAACACTACTTTTCTCTCTTTTATAAGCATGTTATCCTCTAGGGCAGTTAGGTGGTGCAGTAGATAAACTAGGGGGCCTGGAGACTGAATGAACTGGTCTCAGATAATTACTATTTGCATCCCTAAGCAAGTCACTTAACCCTATTTGCCTAAACTTCCACATCTGTAAAACAAGCCAGGGAAGGAAATGACAAACCCCTCCAGAAGCTTTGCCAAGAAAACCCCAAATGGGGTCAAAAAGAGTCAGGGACATCTGAAAATGGCTGAACAACAGCAACAAATACCTTCTAGGCAATGAAAATTTGTTCTGATAACTAACCAGCCTATAACTAAGGATTAAGCTCTTTTAATTTTTCTCCCAAACATGACAGAGGATGGACTCTAAATGAACACTCTAATGCAAATACTATCAACAAAGCAATGGGTTCAAATCAAGAAAACATCTAATGCCCAGTGGACTTACGCGTTGGCTATGGGGGGTTGGGGGGGGAGGAAAAGAAAATTATCTATGTCTTTAACGAATAATGCTTGGAAATGATCAAATAAAATATATTTTAAAAAATAAATAAATAAATAAATAAAAATTTTTCTCCCAAAATACTTTCAAATTTCATAAAAATTTGGCATCAGGTAGGACCTTAAAGCTTATCCTTTCCTACCTAAAACATAAAATCCCTTTAAATCTCCAGGTAATATTAGGCAATTTGCTTAGCTTGAATTTCTTTCATTAGAGAACAAGAAATAATCCTATTCATCTATCTAATTTAAGTGCCCCAATGAAAAACGCAAAGATAAAGCCAAGTTTGAGATTCTAGGAAGAAAAGCATTTCCTTCAGAAGAGCCTAACATCCCTTAGAGCTGATTACTTTCTTTCCCCCTCAATACCCCCACTAAAAGTGACTTGCAATAATTATTATCTGATTTTAAAGTTAGAGGCAGCAAAATAATGTAGGAAAGGTGCCCAATGTCACCAAACCAATCAACCTAGCAATTCTACTAAGCCATGGTTATCTTCTTTTAAAAAATCATTATTCCTTAATTGAGTATTTGGTTTGAGGGGTAAGAAAGATTTATCTTCTCTGATTAAAATAATTGCTGGGCTAACATCAAATACTTACCATCCAGCCCCACCGTCCCTCTGATGATGCAAATTCTTCCTTTTTTCAACTGTTCCAGAAGCCTAGGTGAGTAATACACATAATTTCTATGACACCAGTCTTCCTACAGGTAAATCTTAAGTTTAAAAGCTTTTCTCTGCATAATATACAGGTTTTAAAGTGATAACTACACCACTATAATTGAACTGGCTATCTTTGAATCCCTGGAGTGGTTATTAAAGTTTTCCCTTTTAAGCATTATTACAGTTCACAATCTATGGCAATCGCGTGTCTGACTGTTCAATAACAGGAGAACAAATTGCAATCAAGAGGTTGTATGGAAAAGGTCCAAGAACCTTGGGTACCAGGATTGGCATAGCATCACCATGGCCACCAAGCATCATCTCTCCACCAGAGTCTCCAAGGACATTCAAGAGAGAGGTCTCATTCATGTCTCTTCAAAAGATTGCTAAGAACAACCCTTCTATAGGTGCCAAATTGGCAACCCAAGACTCACTTGGGCACCAAAACAATGTGCCTCCCCAATGTGCCCAAACTCTTTAGACTACAAGGTAGCCTGGCTATAGATTAAGAGCAGAGAATGTCCTCCCTATACTTGGGATGGTCAATGTGTTGGAGTGGAGAGATGGGTTGGATTTGGATTCAGAAAAAACCTGAGTTTAAACCCCACCTTTGATATGTATTATCAGCTGTGAAATAATGCATGGTGAATATCTTTCTGAGCCTGTGGAACTGATCTGTAGAATAAGGGTAATAGTCAATAAACATTTATTAAGCACCTACTTTGTACCAGGGACTGTGCTAAGTGCTAGAAATACAAAGAAAAGTAAAAGACAGTCCCTGCCCTCAAAAGTTTCATAATCTAATGGGTAGACAACATACATAACAACATAATTAACAATTATATAATAACCAGCTATATACAGAATAAATTGGAAATAATCAACAGAGGGAAGGTATTAAGATGAACTGGAAAAGGCTTCTTGTAGAATATGAAATTCATCTGTCCTTGAACCATTTGTGCCTTAAAATTTTTATTGTTCCACTAATCATGCTATCCCCACTAAGCACAACTAAACCACAAATCAAATTTTACTTTTACAAATACTAAATACAAATACTACTAAATGCAAATATTACTTTTTAAGTACATATGAATGAATGAAATAGATGTTTAAATGTTTAAAAATCCATTGCAGGACATATAAAATTATTAATCAGAAAAAAATATTTAAGCATATGTTATTGAAAGCTTTTTACATGAATAATAGTGAATACCTAATCTTCATATAGTGCTTTATGATTTAAAATTTGTTTTATGTATATTCTCTCTTTTGATCTCACAACAGCCCTTTGAGGTAAGTGTTATTATTTTCCTCATTTTCTTGGTGAGGAAATTAAGGCACAGTTAAATAACTTGTCTGTGATTACACAGCTACTTAAGTGTCTGAAGCTGAATGCAAATTCAGATCTTCCTGAATCTTAAATTGAGTACTCTAATCACTGTGCCACCTAGTTGCAGGGATAATTAAAATTTCAAAGGACAGTGGAAATCAATTAAATGTACATTTTAATTCTCTTCTTTTTCTTCTTCTTTCTTCTCCTTCTCTTCCTCTTCTCCTTTTCTTCCTTTTCCTTCTTCTCCTTCTCCTCCTTCTCTTTCTTTTCCTCCTCCTCCTCCTCCTCTAAATCTGTCTCTATCTCTGTCTCTCTGTTCTCTTTTCTCCATTACCTCCCACTCAGACCAAACATGATGTGTAGACTGAAATAATGTAGATCCTTGATGGGATAATGTTGATATTGTTGAGATACCAAGGTTTAGTTGGTTCCTTGGTACCCCACAGTGAAGGAGGCCTGTGAGCCTGCTTCCCAGTGGCCAGATTTAAAAAAAAAAAAAAATAGGACAGGGATTTATTTTAGGAAACAAGGTATATTGAAGGGGAGGAATAAGGAATTAGGATTCCCTAGCTCTAAGGGTTCTAGCTAATCACTCCCCTTCTAAAATCTCCACATGGAGATTTCTTCCTTTACTTCCACACTCCCTAATCCCTACTCTGTCTATCTAAATTCTTCCTGCTAACTGGCTACCTGACACTACTTAATCCTCCCAGATTACTTTAGTAGGATAAACAGGTCTTCTGGGTGGCTTCAGGGTGAACCCTTTATGTTAGGGTTCAGTCCTAGTAGGGAAAGGCCTAAATTGACTTCTGGCCTTCCCACCACAGATAGTTTGTACAGGCTAGCCAGTCACTGATCTTCAGAGCAGAGCAGTTGGGAACTCTTTTCGGTATGCAGGAAACACTGTTGAATCACAAATAATGGGTTTCTCCAGACAGGAACACTAGATTTGGTATCTTCAGCTTCAGGGGATAGGAAACCAACACCTCCTCAGTTTACAGAAATAGAGAGGAAGTTCCAGCTCCAGCTCTCCCCAGCAACAGGAAGTCTAAGAACTCCTGCCAGTGTTCACTTTTATCCCTTCCCCACATTCCAGAACAGCCTCATCCGTTCTACAGCATGAGGTCAGGTCTAGCAAACCTCTCTCTGTCTTTACAAAACCTCTCTCTTTTGCTTGTTTGCAACCCATTTCTCTTCTTCCCTTCTAATAATCCACCCTTTGCACAAAACCAAAAGTTTTGTGCATTTTGAAAAAATGTTTTGGTATTTGTGCACCAATAAACTAGAATTCCCCTTATCGTACTCCTATTCTAATATTCTTACACAAAATAACAAACAGCCTACACTCACCTTATCCTACTCCTAATACTACCTTCTGCTAAGTAATTGAACTAGGGAAAGGAAAGGAAAGGGATTTACAATAAACAGTTACAAAGATCAAGCAAAATGCAAACATTTGCAAAAACAAAACAAGCAAAAAAAAGTCCAACTAAAAATACAAAATATAAAAAAATGCAATAAAAAATCCAAAAATGCAAAATGCAAATATAAAACTTTTACAAAAACAGTTTGTAAAAACTCTGACAGTGCAGGACTAAAAAATAGTTGGGAAAGTAAAGCATTTACTGGAAACAACTTGACATATGCAAATGTGTACATACTTCAATGGGTTTGTGACCTCGTCAATAAGTTTGAGTTGATAGACTTATTTGGTTCTCTATAGCTGCCTGCTGATCCATCTCATAAATGCAAGATAGACCTGATAGATGAAGCATTAAATCAAGCCCTGTGTAGATTGTTCTATATAATTTTAAGGTTTGGGATCTGTAGGAAAAAAGGTAAAACCTGTATTCAATGTCACAAGGTTAGATCTAAAGTCATAATTTTTAAAAGACTTCCCTCTTTTTTCTCTGAGCTCATCTGACATTTTTCCAACCTTGGGTTACAGATCTTACTACTTCCTTTTAAAATCCCACATCCCAAATCTCAAAATCCAAAATGACTCAGTCCTGTGCCTTTTCAGGTAACTGCAAATAAAGGAAGTATCCCTGTTATAAGCATCTCTATTCTTAAAAGCAGCAGCAAAAAGCACATGTTGCAGAGACATTTATTTATGTGTATTGCTCCCTGCCATTAACCTAACATTTGAGACATTTGGGGAAATGAGTAAATATTTCCAAGCCTTTTTTTTCTCATTCACATATTAAATTCTCAGTTTTTCCTTTTTTCTTTCCTCTAATATGATTATTTGAAGGAGAAGCTCTTCAATCCCTGTCACTACATGGATAAGAAACAGTTTGCTTAGAAATTTGAAGATTGTTTTCTCTAATTAAGTACCAAATAGCCTTGGAACCAATAGATTTTTGTTAAAATCTAAATGATTTCTTATTCATCATTTACCTCAGACTTGAGGGTGGGGAGAAGGGGAAATTCTTGACTGTTGATGAAAATTATGAGCTCACAAAGAAGGAACCAATATGAAGATTATTCCCTGCTAGCCTAGACTTTGAAGAGATAAAATGTCACTTCATAGATCAAGGTCAAAAGTTTATAAAAGCAAATCATTTTTATGAAGCTAAATTTTATTTGGCTTATGACTTCCTACATTCTATGCGGCATAGATTTTATAAATGGAAAAATTATATTTTTTTAAAGTCCACAATAGGAAGCAAGACCCATTTCTGTATATATGAATGAGCTATATGTTCCACACTCAGACTAATGCTTTCTTCTAAGACCTATTGAAGCAGTTAGCAGTTGATCCTTTATCTTTCCTTAAAACCAAGAGTCAACCAACTATACTCCCACAATGTCATTCTAATGTGCTGACACACTTGATTCTAACAGAAATGCAGTGATCTCCTTAACAAATAACAGAACAAATACCATTACTGATTAATAAAATTTAGCATAGTACATGGGTTGTCTTTCATTTTCAATGTATGATTGTTGACTTATCACAAAAGTTACCAATTTAGGAAGCACCCCAAACCCCTTATTCATTGGTTATTCCCTCCAGTGGTACAAATTATAATCCAGCCATTCCTTCTTATCCTAGGTCAGCAATGACAAACCTTTGAGAGACCAAGTACCCAAACTGCAACCCTCACACTGTTTGTGAGCTGCCCTCTTACCCTAGATGGGGGAGGGAGGGAGGACTCCCATTGGGCTGCTGGGCAGAGGGTCAGAAGTGAAAAATGTCCTCAGGAACAGTGGAGAGGGAGAGAGGAAAAGCCTCTCTGGCATGCATGCCATAGGCTCACCAACATAGACCTAGGGGATTCATAGAACATGCAGGAAGCCTTCATACATGTTTTTCAAACTACACTGAGTATTATTATTATATTACTTCAGCTATCTATTTGTTATCCTTTGCTTTTGAGAAATCATTAGCCCAAGTGATCTATCTTTTCATGTGCAAGTAATCACTGGTAATATGCTACAGTCTATTTAAATCTATCCTATTTTGGTAATCTCTATCCCCTTTTTATTCTTCAGACACTATGGTATTACATGGTTTACAGCCATATAACATAAAAAATTGGTATTTTAAATATAGATTTTTCAAAAAGAAACATGCAATTGATAAAAATGCTATAGAACTCAAATATAATCCTACACTCTTCTTATTTGCTTTTAAGTCTATTTCATTGTCCATATGCAGTACTTATCTAAGGTGTATATATATATATGTGTGTGTGTGTGTGTGTGTGTGTGTGTGTACATATATATATATGATGGATCAGCTAAATGAGATTCCCAGTTAAATGCATTTTATAGACTGGAAAATAAATAATCTTCATTCATTTGGTTTTTTTCTGTTTGAATTATTGATCTAAACTTTAGTAAGTGATTATGGCATCATTTTGGAAAAGTCTGTATTATCACAAGGTTTAATATCATCTACAGAAAATCATCTGCAAACTGGAGTAACCGATGGATCTGACTTCTTACAGAGTACCATTGTTTTTCAGTTTTAATGGTGCACCTTGGTTTTGTATTATAAACATCTGCATTCCATGAGAGGTCTCTTATAACAAAGCAAAATAATTGAGGGAAATTAATTTTAATGCCATGTCATTTGATTGTTAATATTAATATGCAATATTTCCTTTTTCTCAAAACTCCTACCTTTCAATTTAGCTCAATTGGAAAAGCCACAGCCAGGTATTGACTAAGAAATATTATCAAATTTCAACCTCTCTGAAGACTTGGGCTGAGTCTCTCTCTGTTTACTTTGTGAGCAAAGGAACGAGTATGAGCTCATTCACACTACCAAGAAGTGACTCTTGTTTTCTAATCAAAGTAGAGGTTGACATGGTCTATAAAAGGAAACTATGCTAGGGATATCCTGATTGGAGTGGTTTTCCTTGCCAGGATTCCTAAAAGTAGTTGAATCTTATGATCAGACCATGTTTCCCAGTTCACTCTCCTTCCCAAGACATGAATTAATGGAGAGAAGTTGAAAACTCTTAGTCCACCTCCTTTCTAAATGTCCATCAAACAAATTTGCCTTTCACTTATATGGGGAGGTTCCAATGATGTGCTGCCAGAAAGAAAATAGCTGGATTTAAAAGATCCTATGAATCTTACCCTATGTCTCTAGTCACCGAGAGAGACCACTGATGTTGATTTATTGGTAACTACCAGCCTTACTAATGAATTGATTAATTATACATGGAATTTAGTCTCTCCAAATTTCATTCTCAACACAATTAAGGAAGACTAATAATGTAGTGATCTCTTTTGAAAGTGCATGCAGCATTGCAACACTTGTAGCACCCTCATCTCTATGGAGTTTTTTTTTCCCTAACTATCAGAAATCTATTTTATCTCCCTCCTATCCCTTGGGGAGGGGGGAGGAAGAAAAGAGAAAAAGAAATTCCTTATAACTCATATGCAAAGTGAAACAAAATGAATTCCCTCATGTTAAGATTAAAATTCTTTGGAGATTGTATATTAATTTATAATTATTTATTAGTAAAAATGAGAGAGAGAATGGCCACACCTAATTAATCAGAGTTTGCCACACTTGTTTCCATTTGTTAGTCAAAAGCAGCCACACCAGCTAGAGTAGTCTCCAGCCACAGAGTTCTAAGAGCCTAAAAGCTCCCCCCAAAAAAGAGCTCTTCCTTCCTCAGTCCTTTCTTTTATAAAGCCATTGAAGTCATTCCTGCATCTCTCTGGTTGGACAAACTTGACCTCAGTCCAGGTCAGAGCCCAGCCTTCCAAATGTTATGCAGAACTAGGGACAGGCCTCTTCCAAGAGCCAAGGCACAAAGTCTCTGGTGTCTTCCCAAAGTAGTATGTGTGCTCAGTCAAAGGCTGGGACTAAGACTGAACAAAATCGGTTTTCAAATGGAATAAGAAGTACGATTTATATTATATTTACACACTCACTAGCTACATGCAAAAAGAAATTAATGTCTCATTTGGCACCTTAAATGTATCACCTCTTTGTCAGGAAGCAGTTAGTATATTTCATTATTAATCCACTAGAATCATGAATAGCCATTGTATATAGATCATAGTTCTTAAAACTAAGATGTCTTTACAGTGTTGTGATTGCATAAATTTTTCTAGTTTTGCTCATTTCATTCTTCATCAGTTTAGAAAAGTCTACAAAATATGAAAAAATACTCCAAAATCATTACTAGTTGGGCTTGCATTCTTCCATTTAAATTCTGCCAGGATACCCTCTGTGAAATTGCTCATTTTGGAGAAGGCTTTTAGTGAATCAATAAGTATGTTCTAGCACCTTCTATTTGCCAAACATTGTGACAAAAGTAAAGTTGTTCTTTCCTTCAAAGACCTTAGAGTATATCAGGGAAAGGAAAGGGTACATAAATAACTATGTATATAATATACAAAAATAAGTACAAGGTAATTTAGGAAGGAAGATCTCTAGCAACTGTGAAGATAAGGAAAAATGCATAAGATGGTGCTTAAAAGACTACAGCAAGTTATCACAAGAATTATTCACTATAACCAGGTAGGATTTATACCAGGAATGTAAGAATGGTTTAATATGAGGAAAACCATCCACATAATTGACCATTTCAATAATCAAACCAAAAGAAATCACATGATTATCTCAATAGATGCAGAAAAAGCCTTTGACAAAATACAATGCCCATTCCTACTTTTTCCCCCTTTCTTAATTACCTTTTGGTGATTTTCTTGAGTTCTGTGTTTGGGCATCAAATTTTCTGTTTAAATTTGGTATTTTCTTTATGAATGCTTGGAAGTCTTTTATTTTATTAAATGACCATACTTTCCCCTGCAAGAATATAGTCAGTTTTGCTGGGTAGGTGATTCTTGGTTGTAGACCCAGTTCCCTTGCTTTCTGGAATATCATATTCCATGCCTTCTAATCCTTCAGTATAGATGCAGCCAAATCCTGTGTTATCCTAACATGGTATCTGAATGACTTCTTCTTAGCAGCTTGTAATATTTTTTCTTTGGTCTGGTAGTTCTTAAATTTGGCTATAACATTCCTGGGTGTTGTCAGTTCAGAATTAAATACAGGATGTGATCTGTGGTTTCTTTCAATCTCCACTTTTCCCTCTTGCTTGAGTAGGTTGGGGAAGTTTTCTTGGATAATTTCCTGTAGAATGATGTCCAGGCTTTTCCTTTTGTCATGATCTTCCAGTAGTCCAATAATTCTTAAGTTATCTCTCCTGGCTCTGTTTTGTTTTGTGAATGATCTTTGTCTGATGTTTTGTGAATGAGGTTTTTCATATATTCCTCAATTTTTTCATTCTTTTGATTTTGTTTTATAGATTCTTGCTGCCTTGTGAAGTCATTTGCTTTTAATTGTTGGATTCTAGTTTTTAAAGACTGAATTTCATCCCTGGCTTTTTGGTCATCCTTCTTCTGATCTTTCATCTTCTTTGCCTAATTTTCAAGTTGTTAATTTTAACTTTCAAGACACTATTTTCTGTTTCCAGATGACTTATTTTGCTTTTCAAGTTCTTTTCCCAGTTGTCTTCAGCCTCTCTTAATTACTTTTTAAATTATATTTTGAGTTCTTCCAAAGCCTGTGTCCAATTCATTGGAGTTTCTGTGTTTTTGCTTGGTTGATCCTTGGTCCTCCTCTGTTCCATTCACTCTTTGTTCATTACCTGGATAGAAGCTGTCAATTGTAATTTCTTTCTTCTTTTTATGTTGTTTATTCATATTTTTCCCCTTCTTTCCTCCCTGTAATTGCCTGTAGTCTTGCTCCTCTCATTATTTGCTGGATCTGTGGGTTTGGACTGTTCTGTCATGAAGGGGCTTCTTCTCTGCTCTGCTGATTGACTAGGTTAGGCTGATGGTACTGATGAGCCCTGAGGTCAGATCTTCCCCAGCTGGCAGCAGAAACTGAAAAGGAAGTGGGCTTCCCATGCTGTTATCAAGTTTGTAGTCTGTAGTGGTTGCAGCCTTCACCCTTAGAGCTTAGTCAGCAAGGCTCTCAGAGCAGTCTAGGAGGAGGGGTGTTGGAGCTTGAGCTTCCCTGCCCTCTGAAGGCTTATTATCTGCCCTATTAATAAGATTAAGCCAGAACAGAGTTGATCTGCAGAGCTGTAAGTGCCCAGAGGCTAAAACCTGGGTGGGGGGCAAGATGGAGTGTCTTGGCTGGGAATAGGCTGCCTTCTTTGCGCTTATCCTCCAACTGCCTCCCTGCCGCCTGTGTTCAATGCCATGAGCCTGGAACAGCTGTGCCAGCAAGGTTCTCCCTCTGGACTAGTGCCCTTGCCCACCCAGAGATTCCAGACAATGCTGGAGGCTCAGCACTGTAGGTGGGGAAGGAGTCCTGGGACTTTCTTTCTTCCTTCCCCTTAAACCTAAATGTTCAAGAATTCAGGCTTTTGGGGGAGTGTACCTTTTAAGTTGAGTCCAAAAGGAGGGTTCCCTAACTCTTTCCTGTTATTAGATTTGGTTTTCAGTCCCCTTGAAGCATTGTGTTTTTGATTGGTGAGGAAGGGTTTTGTGGAGGTCTGGACTTTTGCTTCCTCTAAGCTGCCATCTTGACTCTGCCCTCTACCCATTCCTATTGAAAACACTAGAAAGTATAAGAATAGAAGAGACTTTCCTCAAAATAATAAGCAGTATATATTTAAAACCATCAGCAAATATCATCTGCAATGGGGACAAATTAGAAGCCTTCCCAATAAGGGAGTAAAGCAAGGATGCCCATTATCACCTCTATTATTTAAATTTTACTAGAAACACTATCAGTAGCAAGTAAAGAAGAAAAAGAAATTGAAGGGATTAAAGTAGGGAATGAGGAAATTAAACTATCACTCTTTGAAGATGATATATGATGGTATACTTAAAGAATCCTAGAAAATCATAAGATGGTGCTTGAAATAAATAATAAGGAAAACAAAATGTCTTCACAGATGCAGATAAGGTGGAAATATATTTTAGGCATAGAGAAAAAACAATTTTTTTAAAAGTCCTAACATGGAGTACCAGGTGTAAAGAACAGTAAGAAGGCCAAGAGAGAAATGAAGAATGATATATAATAAAGTTGAAAAGCCAGAGTGTGAGGGGATTTAGATGCCAAACTAAAGAGTTTATATTTTATCCTAGAGGCAGTATACAGTCATATTTGAGTTTATTGAGTAGGGAGATGAAGTGTTATAACCTCCACTTTAGGAAAATCAAAGCATTGCTTTGGCCATACCCCATAAATTTTGATATGTTGTCTCCCCATTGTAATTCTCCTTAATGAAATTATTGGTTGTTTCTATAATTTGTTCTTTGACCCATCCCTTTTTTTAGCATTAGATTATTTAGTTTCCAATTAATTTCTTATTTGTCTTTCCATGGACCCTTATTGATTATAAATTTATTGTGTTACAATCTAAAAAGAATAAATGTATTATTTCTGCTTTTCTGCATTTGGGTGTTAGATTTTTATGCCCTAATGCATGGTCAATTTTTGTATAGGTGCCATGTACTGCTAAAAAAAAAAGGTACATTCCTTTCTTTTCCCATTCAATTTTGTCCAGAGATCTATTAATTTTAACTTTTCTAAAATTTAATTCACTTCCTTTACTTCTTTATTTTTGGTTCAATTTATTTAGATCTGAAAGGGGGAAGTTGAGGTCCCCCACTAGTATAGTTTTACTGTCTATTTCCTTCTGACATTCATTTAATTTCTCCTTAAAAATGTAGAGGCTATACCATTTGATGCATATATGTTTAGTATTGATATTATTTCATTGACTAAAATACCTTTAAGCAAGATGGAATTTCCTTCCTTATCTCTTTTAATTATATCTATTTTTGTTTTAGTTTGTCTGAGACCATAATTACTACCCCTGCTTTTTTTTACTTCTGATGATGTACAATAAATTCTGTTCCAACCCCTTACCTTTACTTTCCTGTCTCCCTGCCTCAAATGTGTTTCTAGTAAACAGCACATAGTATCATTCTAATTTTTAATCTACTCTGTTATCTACTTGCATTTTATGTGTGGATTCATTCCATTCATATTCACAGTTATGATTACCAACTGTGTATTCCCCTCTATCTTGTTTTCCCCTTTTGACCCTGCTCTTTCTCCTTTCACTCCATCCCTCCTCAGGAGTGTTTTGTTTTTAATTACCACCTCCTACTTTCCCCTCCCTTCTAATACACCCCTAGTCTTATTCCCCTCCTATTTCTCTATAGGATAAGCTAGGATTCTATACTAGAATGAGTATGGTTGTTATTCCCTCTCTGATCCAATTATGATGAGAGTAAGGTTTAATCATTGTTCATCACCACCTTCATCTTCCCCTCCACCATAATAGTTTTTCACACATCTTTATTTTTTTTTATTTAGTCAATTTAGAACATTATTCCTTGGTTACAAGAACCATATTCTATCCCTCCCTCCCCTAACCCTACCCTTCCCATAGCCCACATGCAATTCCATTTGGTATTACATGTGTCCTTGATCAGAATCTATTTCCATGTTGTTGATGTTTGCACTGTGATGTTCATTTAGAGTCTATATCCCCAATCATAGCCCCCTCGACCAATATAGTCAAGCAGTTGTTTTTCTTCAGTGTTTCCACTCCCACAGTTTTTCTTCTGAATGTTCACACCTCTTTATGTCAGATAATTCACCCCATTCCACTTCTCTGTTCCCTTTTTTCTCTGTGCAATCCTCTTTTTAACCCTTTGATTTTTTTGCATATTATATCATCCTAATCAACTTACTCCTATGCCCTCTCTATGTATATTCCTTCTAAATGCTCTAATACTGACCCAAAAAAATTTTTAAGAATTACAAATATCACCTTTTTATGAAAGTACATATATATTTTGAGCTTATTGAATCTCTTAAAGTTTCTCTTTTTTATTTACCTTTTTTTGGTTTCTCTTGGGTCTTATGTTTGGATATTGAATTTTCTGTTTAGGTCTGGTCTTTTCATCAGGAATGCTTGAAAACCTTCCTTCTATTAAATGATTATTCCCCCTCCCCTCTGAAAGAATACATTCAGTTTTGCTAGTTAGGTGATTCTGAGTTGAAAACCTAGATAGTTTGCCTTCAGGAATATCACATTCAAAGCCTTTTCTGATCCTTTAAGGTTGAAACTGCTAAGTTCTGTGTAATCCTGACTATAGCTACATGTTTTATTTCTTTACTTAATTTAGAAGATTTTCCTTAGTTACATGATTCATGTTCTTTCCCTGCCTTCCTCCCTCCTATAGCCAATGAGCAATTCCACTGGGTTTTACAAGCTACATGGTATTTTAATTGTTTCTTTCTAACTGTTTGCAATATTTTCTCATTGGCACTGGGGCTCTTGAATTTAGCTATAATATTCCTGAGAATTCTAATGTGGTGATTTATTTCCAAAGGTGATATATGAATTCTTTCCATTTCTATTTTACCCTCTTGTATAAGAATGTCAAGAAAGCTTTCTTTGACAATTTCTTGCATTCTGAGGTCCAGGTTTTTTTTAAATCATAGCTTTCAGGTAGTTCAAGAATTCTTAAATTGTCTCTTCTGGATCCATTTTCCAAGTCAGTTGTTTTTTCAGTGAGATATTTCACATTTTCTTTTTTTTTGTTCTTTTTATTTTGTTTTATTATTTCTTTATGTCTCATGAATTAAAGGTCTGTGGAAAAATTTGCTCCACAATACCAGGAGCATAATGTATACAGTAGCAGAAATATTATATAATGACCAACTATGGAGGACTAAGCCATTATCAGCAAAGCAAGTCTCCAAGATAACCACAAAGGACTGATGATGAAAATGTTATCTACAGCCAAAGAAGGGACTGTTGAAGTCTGTGAACAAATAAAAGTATGCCATCTTCCACTATATTTTCCTATTTGAGGTTTCAATTAGATGTATGATATGTGACTTCTATAGTGACATGAGCAATATGGAAATGTGTATTACATGAAAGTATAGATATAACCTATATTATATCAGACTATTCACCACCTTGAGGAGGAATGAGAGGAAACACAAGGTGAAAATCTGAATTAAATGTCAAAAAACAATTGCCAAAAATGACTTCTACATGTAACTGACAAAATAAAAAAATATTGGGAAAGAAAAAATTTTTCTTCATTTTTTACCTCTTGCTGTCCTCCTTTCATTTTCATTTTTAAATAACTTTTGCCTGATCCAATACTTAGCAGAGTGCCTAATACATAGTAGATATTTATGAGATACTTATTGCCTGACTGACTGTTCTAACTTTTGACTGATTAGTTTATTTATATATCATGCTGAATTTTTTTTACAACCTTGATTTTCCTTCCATTTGATTTTTGCTAAGGATCTCCCATTGTCTTTCTCTCTAAGTTTTCATGAGTTTCATAAATGAGTTTATATTCTAAACCAATGTTACCTTTGATATATCCTTCCACTTGGCTAGAGAATCATGCCTTCCATATGGGGTGATTTCTGGGCCATTTTAGCCTCCTCATTAATGTCAACTGCATTACAATTTTATGTTTTCATCATAAATGATGTAAGGCACTCAAAGATGTTTTTTACATTTTTTAAAGGTAAAAGAGAATAAGCATTTATGTAGCAGTTACTATGTGCTGGGTACTGTGCTAAGAGTTTTGCAAACATTATCCAATTTGTTCCTCAGCCCATAAATTAGGTACTATTATTATTGCCATTTTGTGCTTGAAGAAACTTGGGCAAAGAGAGGTTAAGTGATTTGCCCAGCCAATAAAGCAATAAACGTAGCAAACCAGTGTCTGAAGCTAGGTTTAAACTCAGATCTTCCTTTCTCAGGACATAGCAATCTTTCTATTGTATTATAAGCTGCCTCTGTTGGATGAGCTAGGAAAAGGCAGATATACTAATGTATTATTGGTGGAATCACAAATTGAACTGCAAAGTATAAACTATAAAAACTGTAAATCCAACTATTCTAGGAAACAATTTGGAATTATACTAAAAAATTCACCAAACTCTACATACCCTTTGAAATTGTGTTGCCATGATTAGGTAAATACTCAATAAGAAATCAAGACAGAAGAAAAGGTCACTCTTTATAGAAGTTCTTTTTGTAATAGGAAAGGATGTAAGGAATGTGAATTTCTGTCATTTAGGGAATGACTGAACAAACTGAGGTATATGAATTAATTAATAGAATATTCTTGTGCCTTAAGAACTCATGAAAAGGGGTGACACAGTAGATAGAACTCCAGGCCTGAAGTTTAGAAGACCTAAGTTCAAATCTAACTTCAGACACTACCTACCTGTGTGACTCTGGGCAAGTCACTTAACCCCAATTGCCTAACTTTTGCTGCTCTCCTGTCTTGGAATTGATAGTAAGATAGAAGGTAAGGATTTTTTTAAAAGAGGGAGAAAATCAAGTTCTGAGAAATTATCATGACCAACCTTGGTTCAAAAGAACAGATGTTGATAGTGGCTCAATGGATCAAGAATCAGTTCTAGCGATGGGAGGTCCTTGATTCAAATATGGCCTCAGAGACACTTCCTAGCTATGTCACCCCCAGCAAGTCATTTAACTCCCTTTGGCCTAACACTTACCACTCTTCTGCCTTGGAACCAATACACCATATTGATTCTAAGACTGAAGACAAGAATTTTTTAACAGACGTAGAATAGTTGATGAAGCAGACCTTCCCCTTTTACACAAAAAGGCAGGTTTCTATGTGAGCAGAGTATGCAAAATGCTTTCATATACAATTAATGTATCTGTTCTTTTTCCATTTATCTTTTCTTTTTTTGAAAATTTTACTTAGTCAATTTAGAACATTATTCCTTGGTTACAACAATCATATTCCTTCCCTCCCTCCCCTGCCCCCCATTTGTCTTTTCTTATAAGGAAAGTTTCAAATCTGGAAATGACTATACTTTGAAAACAAAAGGAAGCAATAAAACTTTTTTTAAGATTTGTGTCTATAAATTCTTATCTATTAAGATAGTCAATTTCATTGTTTAAAAATCAGCATGTATGTAACAAGAATCATTCATAGCATAATGCTATACTCTGAAAAGTATATCAATTAAAGTAGTTTTTGTTGTTCAATTATTTCAATCATGTCCAAGTTTTCATTACCCCATTTGGAATTTTCTTGGTAGAGATACTGGAGTGGTTTGCCATTTCCTTCCCCGGTTCATTTTACAGATGATGAAACTGGCAGCAAACAGGAATAAGTGACTTGCCCAGAGTCACACAGCTAATAAGTGTTTGAGGTCAAATTTGAACTCAGGTACATGAATCTTCCTGATTTTAGGTCTGGCATTCTATGCACTGTGCCACCTAGCTGCCCAATTCGAGCAATAGTCACTATTTTCCAGTGTGAATTTCCAAAACCAAAAAAGTTCTCAAAAGGCTCAAATTTCAACTATGTTGAAATATTACTACATTGAAAAATTAACTTTGAGTTTAGAAAATTGGCAGCTTACAACTTACTACAATAGTATGAGAGTTTTCAGCATATTTTCCTTTCTCTATAACCCAAAACAGTAATAAGACAGGAGTATGGAAAATATTGATAATCATGGAAATTACTATTTTCTATCAAAATGAGATAATTTTATCATAAGAAATTTCTCATCAAATGTATGGTTATTCAAAATCAGACAGAAGAAAGGCATCAAGAAAATATTGTACATCTCCATTTTTAAAATGTAAGTTGAGTTTGAAAATGTCACAAGCTCCTTTGGCCTCTGATTCTCATATATAAAATGAGGGACTTAATTAGATGGTCTTAGAAATGCCTTCCTATGATCTATGACACTATAATTTTAAAATATAGGATTGGTGGGATATAGAAGGCCCCTTCTGGAGAAGAAGCAAGTTTGTAGTTGAATTGAAAACCTATTAGCATTTTTGCTATGTATATAGAGTAGATAAAAAACAGCTTAAAGCCTAAGAGACATGTTGCTGTTTATCCATGAATAATTAAGTCAAGAATTTGTAACAAAAGGTTGAGTAGAAGGTTAGGCCCATCTTTAAATCCATCTATAATTCTTTTTTTAATTGTTGTTTTTCCTCTTTTTTTTTCCTTTCACACAGGGAACCAAAGAATCTTGAGGACTTTAAAAAAAAAACAGGGAGTCTCAAACCCAGGTGACACTTGACAGTGTGTTGAAAGATAATTCATAAAAATGATTTTTAAAGCGGTATAAGTTGAAAACCAGAAAATTACAGGGTTACTTCAAGAGATAGTAGAAGATAGAAGAGCTTGATGTACTTTGGTCTATGGAGTCAAGAAAAGTTGGACATAACTGAATGAATAAACACCAACAACAGTGTTGAAACCTAAAAACCTAGTCTCGACTCTGTAGATCTATGCCTCCTTAAAACTATTGATCCCCCAATAGATACACCAATGTATCTAATTGTATTGTTTAAGCAGGAGACACAACTGATTCAAAGCAAATAAATTTGATGAAATGGAATGAGTGAAATAAATGAACAATTTTTCCTATAAACTTGGAATTTTTTTCTCAGCAACATATATATTATTAGCAGGGAGAGTGAGCATGTCCAGGAAGCACCTATTGGGGGGGAATTTATAAATGATATTGTAAGACCACTATTTTTTGAAATCTGTTCAAATTCAAATCCATTGTTTCCATGACACTCTCTCTCCATCTCATCCTTTGCCATCCCCTTTTCCTTTTGCCCTCAATCTTTCCCAGCACTAGGGTCTTTTCCAGGAGTCCTATCTTCTCGTTATATGGCCAAAGTATTTAAACTTCAGCTTTAGTATTTGAGCTTTCATTTAAGTATTATATAAGTATATATATATATATATGTGTGTGTGTGTGTGTATAATATTAAGATTTGATCTCTTTGCTGAACAAAAAGTCTTCTCTAGCACCACAATTCAAAAGCATCAATTTTGCAGTGTTCAGCTTTCCTCATAGTCCAACTTTCACAGCCTTCTCTTTGGCGTTGGTCCACTTCCTTCATTAGTACTGGAGTTACTTGCAGTTTCCCTCTGCTCTTCCCAGTAGCATATTGGACACCTTCTGACCTGAGGGACTCATCTTCCAAAGTCTTCTCTTTTATCATTTTCTTATTATCCCCAGAACTAGGCTACTGCCTGGCACATAGTAGGTGCTTAATAAATAGTTGTTGGTTGATTGAAGTATATGCTATATAACTTTCTTGATTCAGTCAACCACCTACAAGAAACTTAGTAATTTATAAGCCAAATTAAGAAAACAACATTCACCTGATGACAACTTCAATTCTGAGACAAAAATGGACACCTTCTGAAGGGTTGGCTTTACAAACTCAAACCTAATAGATAATAACTATTTTAGATTTGATCTTCACTTTAAAAACAAAACCAAATTATCTTTCAGCATGATAGTTATAGCATTGAGGATTTAAAGCTAAAAGGAATATTTTAAACCACTTAATACAACCCACTCTTTTATCGGGGAGGAAATTGAAGCCCAGAGATGTTATGTGACTTATCCAACAGCAGACAGTGACAGAGCCTCTTTATATTTGAACTGAGATCCTCTTGACAATATATCCAGCAAGAAATATTCTATTTGTCCCTTTGCTTCAATTAACTTAAAAACGATAAGAAAAGCATATACACAGAGAAACACCACATTTAAAATATTCAACTTCCTTTGGCTTGACATATATTAAGAAAAATAATAGAATGCCTTCTATCTTGAGAACTGAATCAGCTTTGTTTTTAAGAGTCCATTATATTGTTATACAAAAATCTATAGGTAACTAATACAAATCTGTAAGTCATCTGCTAATAGACAAGTAGTTAAAGAATATGAACAAATAATTTTCCAAAGAAAAATATTAGCTATTAATACAAATGTGAAAAAATGTTTAAAATCACTAATAAATGCAAATTAAAATATTTCTTAGGTACTGTCTCACATTCATCAAGCTAGCAAAAATGCTAAAAGATGAGAAAATTCATTGTTGGAGAGTTTGGGAAATATATGCCTGTTAATTCACTTCTGGTACTATTGAACCAATATTGAATTGCTCTGGAAAATAATTTGAAATTATAAAAGAAAAGTTACTAAGTTACTAATATTCACTCGCTTACAGAATCGCCTAATGGAATTATATCCCAGGGAAATAACTGGCAAGTTTAAAAGAAAGATCCAATTGTGCAAAAATATACAGAACTACATTATTTCTGATAAAAAGTTTAAAACAAAATGCACACCTAAGGATTGGGTAATGTATGTCTGGACAAATTATGTTATATGAATGAAATGGAATATTAATGAACTGTTGTTCATCACTGGTTTGCTCAGTGAATAGATTGCTGGGCCAAGAGTCAGGAGGACCTGAGTTCAAATCCAGTATCAGACATTTCCTAGCTGTGTGATCCTGAGCAAATTGCTTAATCATTAATTTCCTGATAAAACATTCCACTGAAGAAGAAAATAGCAAACCTTTCTAGTATCCTTGCCAAGAAAATTCCATGGATAGTTATGAGGTCACAAAAAAGTTGATTGAACAACTCAACAACACAAATATGAAGCATTCAAAGAAATCTGAGAAGGTGCTTATGAAATAATGCAGAATGAAGGAATCGGGGCTAAAAATTTTAAAAAATGGCAATAATTGACAAAAGATAAAGTGAACATAGAGTGGCAACAAAACTCTGGTCTGTCACAACTATCCATATTGGTATCATGCTGTCAAAGCTAAATAATCAATCCTTCCTTTGAGTTAACAATCTAACAATAAATTAACAAACTTTTCAAGGATTATAGTTTATAAAGTGGCTTGTTTGAGTGTTTTTAAAAAAGAGACTCATGTCAAAAAAAAAAAAGAAGCAGCAAAGGATATAGCATGTGGATAGCCTGAGTGCCACACGGGATTCCAAGAAATGTAAAAGACATGGAAAGATTTATATCAAAGGATGCAAAATGAAGTGAGAAGAACCAAGAGAACATTGTACACAGTAGTAACAATAATATATGATGATCAACTGTGAATAATTTAATGATTATCAACAAGATAAGGATCCAGGAAAACTCCAAGGAACTCATGCCAAAAAAAAAAAAAAGCTATCCACTGTCATACAAGGAACAAAATGAGTCTGAATCCAAATTGAAATATATCATTCTTCATTTTATTTCCTCCATGATTTTTTCTCTAGTGTAAGCAATGCATGTTTTATTTCACAACATAAAAAACAGTGAAATATGTATTACATGATACTATATGAATAACAAATATATGCTTTCTTGGGGAAGAGAGGGGGGAAGAAGGAAGGGGAAAGAATGAGATACAGATTTTTGAATATAGAAAATGTAAGAATTTTTTCTCTTGGATAAGTATATTTATTATAATTTATTTATGTTTTATAACAAATTATATGTGTTTTATTATTTTATGTTACAGATTATGCTATATTATATTATTATTGTGTGTTTTATGTTTTTAAAAATGAAAATAAATGGGAACTCAAAAAAAAGACATGGAAGAAGGGTTAACCTAGGATATTGACTCAATTGGTGCAAGATCTATGGGGAAATATAAACAAGAATCATATGGTATGTGAAGAGAAGGGTAGGCAGCAGCTTCATTGGTGGAGGAAATAACACACAAGTGAAGTTACAGATCCACTGAAGCACCACCATATCAAAGCACAAATTATAGCACAGCTGCAGGAGCTCTCTGAGCACAGTGTCTATCACAGCACACAAGTAAGAGGCGGAGTCTGTCATCTGGGAATGCTTTAGAAGGAGGTAACTGTATGTGTCAGCTTGACTAAGGAATGAATCCAACCATCCGTGATTCTTCAAACCATTCAGAACCCTGTAGCTAGCATACATGAGAGCTCCACCCTCACATTGTCGGTACCAGTACAGCCCATTGAACCCATCTGTTTGGTATGTGCAATTGATTTTAATAGATGCTCCTTCTGTGACCATCAACAGAGCCGGCTGCTCAATATTCTTGCCAAAAACACCTAGGGGAAAAAACCACATAGTTATCACTAAGGAAATACATCTAGAAATCAAGTTTATTGGGAAGTTCCAGACCTAACTAAATAAGTTAATTCCATGGGAACAGCAGTAATAGTCATGTGACAAGGACATTTCAACAGAAGTGGCCAAAAGAAGGCTATTTGGTAGTTGAACTGAATGGCCTTAGAGGTGACTTTCTGCTTTGGATTGGTGATATAATCCAATCAGTTGGCACCACAGAGACCTGACTTAACTAGCTGGGTGACAGTAGCACTTTGCTTCTCCATATTAGTTTCTTCAACCATAAGATAGGAGGATTTGAACAGATAATCTTGAAGTTTCCTTCAACTCAAACATCAAATTCCATTTTCCTAATAGGACCTTTGGATCTTCATCATTGATCTGAAATTCTGTAACTACAGCTTTGTGATCATTGGGTTCTCAAAGAGTTTCCATAGGAAACATAGGTGGTATATATCTGGGAAAGAATCTGCTCCTATACATTTCTTGTTCTAAAACTACATTGATGGGAGAAAATAGATTGGAACATTCCCACTTGAGCTTACAATCAGGATCAGACTTACCAGAAAGAAGGAAGAAAACCCAGATCTGTCTCAGGACTCTTTGAGCTTTATACCTCATTGTAGGATTCTGGGCCATTTGGGTCAGCAAAACTCCTTCCATGTGAATAAAGTAAAGATCACTGAATATGCAAAACTCACAAGAAATGGAAAGGGGAGGAGCTCTCTACCTAACTTCAAATGGTGGGTCTCTGTTATTGGTTGAGTAGCTCCTGGTGTCCTTTAATTTTTACATGTCAAAGACCATTTGGGCAAAAATATATTTTAAATAATTGGGGCAAATACTAAATTTCAGTTAGACATTAGCAAAAATAAAAATATCATTTTTCCCATCAAAGGTCACAGACCACCACCCCTGAAATTGGTTTACAAACTCCTGGGAAAAGAGATCTGGGTCCCAGGTTAAGAATTCCTGCTTTACATGAAAGTCTCAACCCAAAGATTTGATTAATTAATTGAACTGATGAATCCAAAGTTTTCAACTATGGGACATCAGTAAATATTAAGTCAACAATAATAATAATAATAATTTCGGTTTATGTAATACTTCCGAGTTTACAGAGTACTTTTTTCATAACACCACTGTGGGGTAGCAGTGCAAGTATTATTTTTCACATTTTACAGGTGAGTGTAGGGTTCAAAAAGGGAAAATCACTTGCTGAAGGTCATACAACTTGTAAGTATTGAAGCTAGCTCTCAAATCATTATATTCCTATTATTATCATATATGTAAAAACAAGGAAGTGAATTAAGTGAGGGAGAAGACAAATGGGAAGAAGAAAGAGTATAGAATAGGTACAATGGTTTTTTTCCCATAATTAGATTTCTTTTTTTTCTTTCATAAACAATGAAGTAGAGGTAGAAATGTCAATAAGGTTATGTCACTGTGTTCATTTGCATGAGGCAGTCTTAAGGGAGTTACCAGGGAATTTTTCTTATCTGTTTCTATTTTGTCCACAAAACCCTACTTCTACAGCAAATTGGGTTCCATTATGGGATGATGAGATATAGAAATGTGCTTCAGAAGCATTTTTTACATTACATTCTTTCTTCAGAAGAATCTGAAGAGAATTATCTCCTATCTTTGCTATTTATTTTATTTATTATGATATTCGGTAAAAACACAGCATACATCTTGTATTAGTCCTCTAAATAGTTCAATGGCTTTAATCATGGATAGAATGACTTTAACCTATGTGATACTGACACCATGGGGCCATGTCTGGTACTACATCCTTAAAGAATCCAAACATTTTCTGACTTTGAAATCATAAGATTTTAGAGAAAGTTAATACCAAAAGAAATTTTCAGGATCATCTGTTACATACTCTTCAATTTATAATTGAAAGAAATGTGATCTTAGGAAGTTAAATGGTATATCTAAAATTATATTTCATTATGCTTTCTTATCATTTCCTAAAATCAGACATGATAATTTGCATGTGTTTTGCATATGCAAATATTTGCATACATACTCCTGTAAGGTTTACAATGTACTTTCTCAAAAAAAAATCCTATGGATAGTATATTATTATCCACAAATAGCAATACTCACCCAACTAGTAACTACCAGACCTATGATTTTACTCCAAATTTTCTTAATCTAGATCTAAGGTTCCTTCCGCCAAAGAAAACTACCATTAAGGACATAAATGATGTTGAGAAGTCATCTGCTTTATGGCTGTCAGAAAATGCTCATTGACTTCCATGAGGTCATTAAATCTAATTCCTTTTTATACAGATTCTATGTCATTCAGTTCAGCAAATATTTATTACATGTCTACTATATTCAAGGCATTTTGTTGGTATTGGGGAAATGAAGACAAAAATTAAATGGCCCCAACCCTCGAAGTGTTTATATTCTACTGGGGAAATACAACAGAAGTAGGAAAATACAAGATAGATAGATAGATAGATAGATAGATAGATAGATAGATAGATAGATAGATAGATAAAGTGATTTCAAGAATGAGTGAATGCTTCAAACTGGGTAGAATAACCAGAAAAAGTCTCATAAAGGAATAATCACAAAAACTGTGTTTTGAAAGGAGCTAGGGATGCTACAAGGCGGAGATAAGTAGCAAGTACCTTCCAGAAACTGGGAAACACTACACAAAGAATAAGGCAGAAGATAATATTGTATGTATAAGGACCAACAAATAGCTGGCCAGTTTGACCAAAACAGAAGGTATATAAAGGGAAGTGATATGAAATTACAGTTTAAAAATAAGAGAGACTGATTGTGGGAAATGTTTCTTTATAGCCATTGATCATTTTTGAG
This sequence comes from Monodelphis domestica, assembly GCF_027887165.1. Taxonomy (NCBI): domain Eukaryota; kingdom Metazoa; phylum Chordata; class Mammalia; order Didelphimorphia; family Didelphidae; genus Monodelphis; species Monodelphis domestica. The sequence continues at coordinate 175,018,841 of NC_077227.1, read as the reverse complement.
TTGGGGTGGAGTGATATGGTCATATATCATGTTTTAGGAAAATCAATTGGCATTACATGGAGAGTAGTCTGGAGAGAAAAAAGATTGGAGGTAGAAAGAGCAGTTAAAAAGCTTTTATAATATGTGATGAGTAATTAAACTAGAGCATAGGTTATAAGAATGTAGTGAAGGAAATGGATGGCAGAGATACTTGTTCTTCAAAGACTGGAGCAAAAGAGGAAAGGGGGTAAGAAGGTTGATGTGTGAAGGAGTTGAAGAGATGATTAGCAATAATAGTAGGCAAGTTCTTCTATTAAGAGTCAGAGGAAAAGAGGTGGTGTAAAAATTGAGAAAGATTTTAAATAGCCATTGTATAAAGTAAGATTGAGTTCATCTGGAAAATAGAGAAGGGTCAATATTTATTGAATGTCAGTCATTTTGTGAGGGTCCAGTTGTGATTAGAAACATGAATTTGTCATAAGTCTAATCAGCCTGGTTGCATGACTTTCTGGAATTTTCAGATGAATGGCAACAGAAAATATGAATAGTGGACATAAGCAAGTGATTAAGAGATTCAAGGGTAACTTGTATGGAAAATATATGGTTGCATTATTGAACCATAGATTTAAGAAGGTGAAGGGAGAGGAGGAAGTCTAGAACAGTGGTGATGGACTAAGAAAAGGGAGAATGGATAGAGAGATTCATTGACAAAGTGTGCATAACAAATAGGTTTAGGAGGGTTCAAACATAGGGAGAGATAGAAAAATAAGAAGTTATATTCAAAAATGAATTTCAGAGTTTTGAATGAAGGAACCAGAGCAATTATGGGTAATTATTCCATTCAGAATATGACAACCTCTGTAAATGGCTAATGTGAAATAAAGATGGAGGTCATAGAAGTTTGGGAGTTTGATGAATTGGGAAGCCAAGGTATTTGAGGTTTATTGAAATTTATATCCCCAAATATAAGAGTTGAAATAGAAAGCAAGATTAATATCCAGCCATTGAATTACTCAAGGAAGGAAAAATATCTTAGCTGTCAATAAATTACTTTAAGGAGAAATTGAACTGGATAATAAAGATGGATAGAGTGACACTAAGAGGAAGAAAAATCACTGAGTAGTGGGAGCAAAAGGCCAACTTGCAGGCAAGAGTTATGAACAAGGAGTAGAGCTACTCATATTCTTGCCTTGGTGTCAAGGGTTGACAGAGAAAAAGCTACTGGTACTGGAAAGGAATCTCCTAGGATAAATTCAGGAACTGAAGTCCAAAGGCATTGGTTTAGTAGTATAAGATCACTCTACTAGCTAGAAGCAGAGACAGTCTTAAAATCCAGATTTCCTGTCTTCCAGATCTGTGTGGTTGTCAATACATTACACTGTCTCTTATACTAATAACATGTTCAAAATAAATATTTCTAACATAGTCCTTCTCCCCTGATTCTAACATATCTTTTGTTAAAGGGAGAGGTCTCAGAAATTAGAATCAGACACAAAATTATTTTAGCCTATATAATTGGTTCTAGAAAAACAGACCCAACCTATGGGTAGATTCATACTGGAGACTTTCTAGAATATTAAGACTCTCCAGAGCATACACTTGTCAAACAAAGCCTTACTCAGGATTAGGGTTTCTGGGGTGTTCTGGGAAGACTAGCACCTCTAGTGTGAATGCTCACCAAGCCTTTTTCAGGACTGCTCTCCTACCTTTTTTTAAAACCTTTACCTTCTATCTTAGAATCAATACTGTGTATTGGTTCCAAGGTAGAAGGGCAGTAAGAGCTAGGCAATGGAGATAAAGGGACTTTCCCAGCATCACAACATTAGGAAGGGTCTGACACTAGATTTGAACCCAGGACTTCCCATCTCTCAGTCTGGCTCTCAATCAACTGAGCCACCTAGCTGTCCCTTTGGTGTCTACCTTTAATCCAATTCTCACCTGTGGCTATAGCAGCCACTCCCAAGTAAAATGGCCTTGGCAGATGAACTAAAACAAATTTAGGGTAGCCAACAGAGCTCCTACACATCAGTTAAGTTAGGGGGATGTCTACTCCAAGCATATGAAACCTTCCTCTGTGAAATAGGCAGAGAAGAACAATTCATTCCAACAGTGGCCAAAGCAGGCACTAATGGAGTGCTTGGTCAGACATCAAAGGCACCAAGGTCATCCACTGCATTCTAAGCCATGACCAGTCATTCTGACTTTTGTCTTGCCTTTGGACTCAAACAACTCTGAAAGAGAGAGTTAGGCTGAAAACTTCGTATAACTCTGCCTCACTTAAGTCCAAATCATACACGATAGGACTTGATGTGATATCCCTAGTCCTCTTCAAAATTAAGGATGAATAACATAGGATTACCTCCATGCCATGATAAGGCCTTGGAATTTGACTTTGAGGGATCCAGAACTATTTAAATAAGAAACTGGCAGTCAAAAATGAAAAATGGACAACAAAAGATATCTACACTGATTTTAATAATTTTGCAGATATTTAACCAGTATAAGCAATTGCCATGACAAAGAAATCAAATGACTCTTGTGAATTTCAAAACTACTCAACCCTGTTCAAACCATTCTTTAGAGGATGGGATTTGGCTGTTTCCTGATCAATAACAATAGAGATACTTGGAATGACAGAATCAGGTCTTGGAAACTACAATCTCCACCCTACTCAAGGTAACAGGATTTAGAAAGGGCTGCAGCAAAGCTCAAGATTTAATTATTTGAGAATATGACCTTCAACAGACATGTGCAAAGGGGACAGACCTCTGGGTGGTCCTGGGTTAAGCTAGAGCCACCATTGGCACAGGTGAGACACAGGAGGTAGAGGAGAGCTCAGGAGTGCTGGAACTTCCTGTGTGGAGGAGAGTGTGGTTGTTGGAGCCTGGTGCTTGGAGTGGAGGCCCTCAGACTGTTTCTCCATTTTGGTCACATGAGTGATAGGGACTGATCTCTTTTCTTTGCCTCGGCTATCCAAGGCCTTAGACCTTTGGCCCAGCCTAAGCAGAGTGGGTATTTAAGCCCTATTCCCTTCTCTCCCCTTTCTCTCTCTCTCTCTCTCTCTCTCTCTCTCTCTCTCTCTCTCTCTCTCTCTCTCTCTCTCTCTCTCTCTCTCTCTCTCATACCTTTCTACTGTTTGTAATTAAAAACTCCATAAAAAGTTGACTGCTGACTTGAGTTTTAATTTAGGAATTACATAGCTGAATTCCTTGGCGACCTTAAATTAATATATATCAGTCTTTTAAAGTGATTTCCATATCACACTCTGGAACCCACAAAGTCAAATTCCAAGACTTATCATGGAGGTAATCCTGTGTTGTTCATCCTTCAGGAATAGTTAATATTGATTAGTGATTCACTCATAATCTAGTTGAACCAAAATAGCATAAATCCTTAAGATTTGGTTACTCATGAGATAAAATTCTAATCATTTAAGATATAGGAAGATATTCAGTTAGAATATGTGTTATAGATATAATGATAGATATTAAATGAAATTAGAGATCATGTTTTAGTTCTTCTTTCTGATAGCTTACTGCTAAGGGAAAACCTATTTATTTCAGCAAGACCAGCAGCCTCTAAGACCTGCAATAAACCATAGTCAGTATTAATTCCCTTGCAGCATCAAGCTTCTGAAATCACAAAATTCCCCTGACATGCTCACAAACTAAATGTGGGCAATGGTAGAAAAGTTTAATGTAAGAAACCCAGGAAACAGCCTGATCAAAGTTACCTATTTTTGTCCCTGAAAAAAAAAAGGTTAAGATTTTTGTCATTTTCCATAACTCATAAGTTCTTCTTTTTCACCATAAAATTAAGCTCCATAAATTATCCATTTGTCTGTGACTAAAATGGGAAGTCAGATGACTATTGATCTACTGTAACAGCTAGCCTTCCATTGAATCAATTATGGAAGCCCATTTTCCCAGTTTTTTTCCTTTCTAAATAAAGAAAATTATTAATAATTCCTTTATGAAACCTTATGAAGAACAGTAAGGTGGAAAATTATAAATAATATTGTCTCATAAAGCAGAGGAAAAAAATGAAGGATAAAAACAAGTTAAAGAAAGGTTGATGAGTTGTCCACAAACCAACAAGAGACACAATGATTTGTGGATGAAAATGAAAGGGCAACAATAAAAAATGAAAATGTTTGTAGAAATTTTTACTATAACAAAATGTTTTCTCTATTAAAAACTCTGCAACCAACTTTTTTGTCATAGCATAAAAGTGTTGTTCATTTGAGGAATGGCCAAATAAATTCTGGTATATGAATATGATGGAATATAATTGTGCTGTAAGAAATTATGAAGGAACAATTTCAGATAAACTTTGTATATAAAATAATGCAGAATGAAAAGAGCAGAACCAAAGAACAATTTCTATGGTAAAACAACAGTGTAAAGAAAAACAATTTCAAACACCCTACAACTATAATCAATGAAAGGAAAGATCCCAGAAAAACAGTGATGTCCACATTCAACCCACCACTTGAAAGAGAAAACATAAATTCAAGAAACAAACCAATAACATATATTTTTGAATGTGACGAATTTGAGAAATTATTTTATTGAGTATACACATTTGTTGCAAGGGTTTTGTTTTTATTTTTTGTTTCTTTTGGAGGAGGAAGAGTCAACACAATTGTGAAGACATTTGAGTGCTTGATATCTATCTGAAGGAAGGGCCAAAATCTCTGACTTTATTAATAACAAAAAAATTTACATCAGTAACTACTGACTTTCCTGCTTTCCCACCAGTACAAAATCTTTGAGTCATATATTCATAAACTGAGAGCATCCTCAGCATTATCAAGGACAAGAAGGCTTTTAGAGACTATATGCCACAAACTGCATCTTTATTATTTCACAATTAATTGGAAGCATAGGGCAGATACATATGGTATATGTGGCAGAAACATATGGGCACATACAGCCAATAACACTCTCCAAGTGTGATCCAAATAAAATTAGAATGTAATTGGAAAATATCTAACAAAATTAATATAAAATAAAACATAGAGAATATTGCATTTTAAAATGTCACTATGTGACTTGCAAGGATGTTTATGTACAGATTAGTAGTCTTCGTTTATGTTTGAGTTTGACACCCATGATGAATATAAGATCCCTCTAGGCTTATTGTTTGTTGATTATGAAAAGCATCTGATTCAGTTGATTAAAACTTCCTTTTCTCAAATTCCTTTCCAAATTTCTCAAAAAGAGGCCTTTTCCAACAAGATGTTGAATATATGTCCATAAACCAAAATAATTCAAAATTGCTTAAAAGATATAACAATAGAAATAAACTTGTTCAATAGCCTTTTGATAAATAAATATTAAAATAAAATAAAGCAGGGAAATGTAAGCACACCATGGGTATTTATCACTGTGATGGATTTCAAGAGGGATTCCCTGAAGGTGGTAAGGTCTTCCAGAAGCTCTTATTCATGGACAATCTTGTAGTAATTGCATCAAGCCCCAGAATATTGCAAAGACTCCTGGAAGACATTTATAACCACATAAATAAGTTTAGCCTGACTCACTATGCAAGAAGGACAAAGTGAATAAAGAATTAGATTTGCTGAGATTACAACACATATTTGAATGTCTATAGTCAGTCTATAGAGCTTGTCCATCTGTATGTATATCTGGAATAGATAGTACAAATAGACAACAAGATAGGTTCAGAATTGAGTAAGAGGATGGAAATGGGCTGGATTGTCTTTGGGAAAATGCTAACCTTAAAAAAAGTTTACCCTCTGTCTTCAATATAAGTATCTATTCCAAGGCAGAAGAGCAGTAAGGACTAGGTAATTGAAATTAAGTGACTTGCCCAGGTCACACACCTAGGAAGTGTTTGAGGTCAGATTTGAAACCAGGTCCTCCTCCCAACTCCAGGCCTGGAGTCTATGCACTGAGCCACCTAGCTGCCCCTGGAAATCCTAAGGACAAAACTTTCCAAGAAAGAACAATGGTACAACTGTTTAATAGAAACATTTGTTGATGTTGCAACTGGTTTTATTGAGAAACTTCAGCACTAATCTACTTCTGACACTAACTTAGCATGCAACCACTCTAACATTAGATCATCTCTATAAAATGGGCATAATAATATCTATGATACTTATCTCAGTAGACTATTATAAGAATCAAATGACATATGTAAAGCATTTTGTAAACCTTAAACACAACAATCCCCAAAGAATTAAAATAAAAATCGCACATAGAGCAAAAGAAAGGTACATGGTAGATGTGATCAGCCTGAAACATATAACCAAAGAGGACCTTCAAAGAAAACTCAGAGTAAAAGATGCCATCAAGGAACTATAAATAGAAAGAGAAGATTGTTTGACAATGTGTTATGGGTGAGAAATAATGAGTAAGCAGAACTAAGTAAGATCTGAATTAGAAAAAAGAAAGCAAGAAGAAATATGAGGAAAATGGTGTATAATTACACTGAATAACCTAAATAATGTTGCAGTTATTTGTGTATGTGTCTAACTTATTAAGTCAAAGATTTGTTGAAAGTAGAGACTGCATTTATTCCATCTTTGAAAGCATAGTGTCATGTACATATTAGATATTATAATACATAATTTTGAAATTGAATATGTGTTGAATCTTTCAATCAGCCTTGAGTAAAAATTCAATTGCCACCTCTCCCCTCCTGTCTGTCTTCTGGTTTGGGTTGCAATAATCACCACTAGAGAGAACTTTGGAATATATAAGATCACAAATCCATTTGAGGACCCTCATTTCAGAATGTCAGTGGAAAGGACTTTCAAGTAGATGAGATCAAAATATGTTTGAGGGGCAATTAGGTGGCTTAATAAATAAAGAGCCAGGCTTGGAGATAGGAAGTCCTGGGTTCAAATGTACCCTCTAATATCTCCTTGCTGTGTGACCTTGGGCAAGTCACTTAACCTCAGTTACCATTCTTCTACCTTGGAAAAATACTTAATATCAATTCTAAAACAGAAGGTAAGATTTTTTAAAAATACATTTGAATATACAATGCAAAAGAAAGATACAAACAAAATGTTATGACAGATGAGAAGAGAAAGACATTATTTTCGACCAGAGGAGGGATACACCTGTGATTTCAGAGTTAGGAGGAACTCTCAGTATGGAAAGTCCCTCCACAAATACAAATTTGTAACTCTGTTCTTTAGTCTTAGAGTCACTTGGGCTACTAGGAAATTGTTTCCGCTTGCCATGGTCACAAAGCTAATCTGCATCCAAAAAAAAAAAAAGGATTTAAATCCCAATCTTCCTGGTTCCAAGGCCAGCCTTTCTAGCTACTATGCCACACTGACTCCTACATACCACCACACTTCAGAAGTAGTAAAGGGAATTCAACTTTTCATTTCTCTTGTGTATTTTGTATATCCAAAGGACAGAAATCAAAGAAATAAGATATCACCTCAAACAAGTCACCTCCCAACTTCAGTTATTCCCTATAGCCCACCCACTTGGAGATCTGCTAGGAATGTTTCTTTCTGTCTTCCCAAACAGAATAACAAGGATTTAGGGAGTATAAATCTCATGAGAAAAAGATTTCAGAGTAAATCTAGACTCCCTTGAGGTGGGTGATTTTCATCAGATCCCTTGGCAGTTTTGGAAAAATCAGAATCTAGAATAATAATAATGTTGCCAGGGGAAAACTCTTGTAAACCAAGAATCAATAAATATAGAAATCTCCTTATTCAAAAAGCTGGAGATGAGGAAATGAAGTTCCCTCTCCCATGCAAAAGGAGACATTTTCCTTCATCTACAACTGGCTGAGGAAGCTTATCACAGGAAGATGGTCTAAAAAGTGCCTAGGCCTTTTAGAATTCTCTCAGAATCTTGGCCTATCAACTAATTCTTATCAAAAGCCTAGACAAGAGATTCTGCCATAACAGGTCAGAATGATTCTCTGAAGAACAGCTCTCTTTCTACCCACTGGTCCATTTGACTGGAGAACAGATCAACTTCCCTGGGGTTTCAGCAGCTATGTGAGTCTGAGGGAATAAGAAATTGTTCCTGGAATCAACTAACTCACAAAACAGGGCCATTAAATTGTAGACCTTAAGGGGCATTAAGTTGTTCTTTTTGTATCCAACCAACAGATTCTCTCTCTCTCTCTCTCTCTCTCTCTCTCTCTCTCTCTCTCTCTCTCTCTCTCTCTCTCTCTCTCTCTCTCTCTCTCTCTCTTTCTCTTTCTCTCTCTCTCTGTCTCTCTTGCTCTCTCGCTCTCTCTTTCTCTCTCTCTTTCTCTCTCTCTCTTTCTCTTTCTCTCTCTCTCTGTCTCTCTCTCTTGCTCTCTTGCTCTCTCTTTCTCTCTCTCTCTCTCTTGCTCTCTCTCTCTTTCTCTTTCTCTCTCTCTCTGTCTCTCTCTCTTGCTCTCTTTCTCTTTCTCTCTCTCTCTCTGTCTCTCTCTCTCTCTCTCTTTCTCTCTCTCTCTCTCTCTCTCTCTCTCTCTCTCTCTCTCTCTCTCTGTGTCTGTGTGTGAGTGTCTCTCAATCTCTCTCTCTCTCACACACACACACACATTATTTTTTCCTTATGACAAATAAAAGATTCTAAATTTGGGTGTTTTTAAGTAAAGGTCAAAAGTGACAAAAATCAGAAAATGTAGCAACATGTAATAAAAAAGATCCCGGGACTTGGTAATCAGGGAAGACCTCAGTATATATCTGTAGCTAACACTTTTTAATTGTATGACCATAGACAAATCATTTCACTACTCTGAGACATCAGTTTCTTTATCCATAAGACTGCCATTATAGTGCCCATGGTACTTTCCTCATTAGGCTCTTAAGAGAATCAAATGAGATAAAGTATATAAAATACTTTTTAAAAACTTAGTCATATATGTTAGTTATTTGTTCTCAGTGTTTTTGGTTGTATATGTTTTTCTCAGATGATGAAGCAAAAGCTCAGGATGATAATACAATGAATTATAATAAAATTAAAAATAAAAGGCCTATTTCATGTTAGTACATAATATTTATTTGATGATCTAGAAAAATATGCTAATGTAAATGAAGGTCAGGCCTCTAACCCTTCATTTATTCAGAAAAGAGCATTAAAATTTTAATACTTAAATTTTTAGAACACTTTATGATTAGAAAGCACTTTTCATACATTATTTATTTGATCCCCATAAGAACCTAGTAAAGTAGGCCTTATATTATTATCTACATTTAACTTATAAAGAACTGAGGCTCAGAAAGTTTTAGTGATTTTGTACAAGGTTATACAGCTTGGAAGTGGTAAAGTCAGTTGTCCTGTCTTCTGTTTCTAATTCCAACCCTCTTTCATATATACTTTAGTGCATCCAAGGTTTCATGACTAACTATCCTTCCTTGACCTAGTTCCTTACCATCTACAATAACAGAAGACAATGTCATTTTTCCTGCAGGCAACTGGTGCAAAAGTACATGTCCCACGGGTATATTAACTTTTGCCCATCTTCCCTTCTCCATTGTCTCATGCGTCCTGAAAGTCTGACACCAAGTTGAATGGAAGGAAGAGAATAGCCTTGCCTTTTGTATCACCCTTCCCCATCCTCTAATACAGATCAAGCAAAGCCACAGTGCTTTGCAGCAACACAGTATGTCCAATCCAACCCTTGATCACCAAGAATTCAGATATACTTCCTGATAGTCCAGACCACAGAGAATGCAGAGCAGATGGCCTCAGAGCCACCACAGTTACAGATGAACTCTCCAGACGCATAGCAGGGCTGCCCTACGATTAGCTTTTTGTGCTTGGTGAGGAGACATAGGAAACAGGCAATCACATGGTTCTACTCTATTTCTCTTTAAGAAATGCTCTCCTCTCCCTTTCCTAACCTCTCAGGGCAGCTCTTGTGCCTTGACTTCTCACTTGCAGAAATCATTCACAACAATATCCAGACAATATCTTCCTGGTTTGCATGAGCTGCTTTAAGAAATGCTTGCTTTATTTGGTAGTATTTATGAGTTCCCTTTTCTCCTACACAGGCTTCATATGTTCAGTTATAGCCCACTGAAGTGATGACCTGAGCAAAACTCAGTATAACTCATTTCAAACAAGGGAGAATTCAGTGTTCATTAGGAACTAGATAACCCAAGGTAGCTCTGCTTAGAATCACTTTAAGCTCATGAGTATACTTTGTGTCTGACTTTACTTCAAAGACCCAATAATCTCAGTAGCCAAAAAGAGAGTTTACTTCTTGGTTTCTTTTGAAGTGATCTCTGAGCATTCTTTCTAAACTCTCTCTAGTGTAGCCTCTACCTCTTGCAGTCACTTCCCCTCTTCCACAGATTTTCTACCACCTAACTACACTCAGACTTCCTCAAACTTCCCTCCTCCCTCCCTCACTTCTGAATCTCCTGAAATACAAAACTACTTCCTTTGCTACCTCTGACAGAGAAGATCTTTCTCCTCCAATCCATCAGTTAATTCAAACAACTTCTCTTATACCTTCTTAGGAAGGTACCCAGGAATAAGAGAAAAAGGAGGAAGTCTTCCCCTGGTGTGACATCCAACAAAACAATTACAAGTATATCTCAATTTAAGTAATGCCACCGTGTGTAAATTCAGTTGGAAAAGACAGACATTAGATCAGTATGTTTGCTTTGTTATTATTGTTTGTTTAACTTTGGGATTGATGATATTACAAAAGATTTCCCTAGGAGAGCATCAGGTAAAATGAAATTTAACTTCATAATGTCATAATTCTAATTTATCTAGGATTTGAAAATGCTGCCTTTCACATCAAATCCCCTTACTAGACCACTTAATTCAACAGAAATCATTAATTAAGCCCTTATTGAGTACAAAGCACTGTGCTAAGATCTGGAGATTAAAAAAATGTTAAAATAATATTCCCTCAGCAATATACTGATTTCTGAGCCCAAATTAAAGAATAGTTTCAGACAATCATTGATGAACTAAAGTTTAGGACAAGATGGTATTTGTGGGTTTTTTATAATGAGATAGGCTATGAAGAAGAGTGGGAAATGGTGAGGCTTTTATCCATTCATAGCTGTTGAAACAAACCAGTCTCTCAAGGTTGTTGACATTTGGTTACTAATACAGCATCACAATATAATATAATGGAAAGAGCATTGAACTAAGAAACAAAAACCCTGGGTTCTAGCTTAGCTACTTCCTATCTATGAGACTCTGAACAAGTGACTTAATTTTATTGCTTTCATCTTCTTCATCAGGCAAAGGAGGTGCTAAAAGAGATGACCTCTGGTGACTATAGACTCTTAATATCCTAAGATACCCACTCAGGAAGAGTAGAGTTCTCTCCACCTCTGGCCTCCTGAAACAAGATTTATATAGGGTGGCTTTACTTAAATTGAGGTATACTTGCAATTGCTTTGTCAGAAACCATGCTGAGGAAAGACTTCCTCCTTCTTCCTCATCTGGGAACCTTCCAAAGCAGAAATCACATAGGAGAAGCTTCTAGAACTATACTCATGGTTGAAAGGAGAAGCCTCCTTTCTGGCAGATGTCAGAGAGGAAGTAATTTTGAGTTTCAGGAGACACAGAGAGGGACAGGAAAGTAGGAAATGTCTGAGGAAGGTTGATTATCCTCAATCATTATCCCAAAATATTTCATAAAATCAGAGCTAGACTCAGAACTGGAAGGGAAACTAGACATGATCTATTTCAACTTCATGATTTTTAAAATGAAGAAACTGAGGACCAAAGAGATTAAGTGATTTTCCTATCATATTATGTTATATTATACAAGGAGTAGAGAAAAGGCTAGAATTTGAACACAGGTCATCTGACTCCAAATCCAATGTGTTCTTTCCATTGCATAATACTGCCTCCCCTTTCAACTTGACCTCTTTATTGTGCCATGTTACCTCTAACTGTATCACACCATCCTTCCACAGAAGAAAATAGTGAGGACATGGAAAAAGTCAAAAACAATTCAGTGGAGACCACAGTGACAGACTTCATCCTCTTGGGATTGGCTCATCCACCAAAACTGAGGACCTTCCTCTGCCTGGTCTTCTTGGTTATCTACACCTTGACACAGCTTGGAAACATACTTATCTTGCTTACAGTCTGGGTTGACCCCCAACTAAATGCACGTCCTATGTACATACTTCTGGGTGTCCTCTCCTTCCTAGACATGTGGCTTTCTTCAGTCATTGTTCCACTGATTATCTTGAGCTTCACTCCTGCCAGTAAGGCTATCCCATTTGCAGGGTGTGTGGCTCAACTCTACTTTTTTCACTTCCTAGGAAGCACTCAATGCTTCCTCTACACCTTGATGGCATATGACAGATACCTGGCAATATGCAGACCTCTACATTACCCTGTGCTAATGAATGGACGTCTATGCACGATGCTTGTGGCTGGAGCATGGGTGGCTGGCTCTATCCATGGTTCTATCCAGGCTACCTTGACTTTCCGACTGCCTTACTGTGGACCCAATCTGGTAGATTACTTTATCTGTGACATCCCTGCAGTGCTGAGGCTGGCCTGTGCTGACACCACTATCAATGAGCTGGTGACCTTTGTAGACATTGGGGTGGTGGCTGCCAGCTGCTTCCTGCTGATCCTGCTCTCCTATGCAAACATTGTCTATGCCATCCTACAGATCCGTACAGCAGATGGGAGGCGAAAAGCCTTTTCCACCTGTGGCTCACACCTGACTGTGGTTACTGTATATTATGTCCCCTGCATTTTCATCTACCTACGAGCTGGTTCCAAGAGTCCACTAGACGGTGCAGTGGCTGTGTTTTACACAGTTGTCACTCCATTGCTCAACCCCCTGATCTATACTCTTAGAAACCAAGAGGTAAAGGCAGCCCTAAAAAGATTAACCAGAGCCCGAGGAACCCACAATGAAAAAAAATAACTTTCCCTTTTCTCTCTTTGATTACCGACTTCTGGGACTATAATTCCCTTCAGCTATTCTATCTGACCAAGATCTCTGTTTCTTTATTAATTCTCATATGATTGGATTGACTGAAAGTGCTTAAAACAGATTGAACTTGAAGTAATACTGCCAACTTCCTCTATATAGGAAGTAAAGAAACTATAGTTATTATCTAAATTACCTTCTTAACATAAAATGCTATTCTTACTTATAACTAACATTTCCTTTCAACAAAAAGCATTTTTCTATTATTTTATTCCAGCTATACATTCCATCCTATTAAGTTTCAGTTATGCCTAATTATGAAATTATATTTATATTATTATATAAAAATTCTAATTTATTTTGTTGCTCATCCTCCAATGGTACTCCAACTACATTTTCTACCCTCTTCTTTGTTTTCTCTTCTTAAGAATTACCACACACTTTTCTGCTATGGTTCCTCTTTCTTTTGACATCTATTATTCTCCACAGTATCTGGATTTAACATTTTAGCTTGGCTTCTATTCCCCTTTTCTCAGGTTTCATCTTAAATAACAGGAACTTGGGATACATTGGGGCTGAAAGAAAAGGTAGATTCATCTGTGCCACAGACACTACAAAGAAAAGCAGATATGTGCATTCTCTGAGTCTGACCTAAGAGAATTAGGAAGTAGCCAAGCATGGTGTTGGTCTAAAGGGAGTTCACAAATCAGCCTGGTAGTAGCGCCTAAGGAGCATGGAAGAAGGGTTTCAGATTGAGGGACTCACTAATACTGAAAATTTAGTGAATTTTTGTATATCTTTTCCCACTTTTTGTGCTTCCCTTAACAAATTATTGATTCTTATTTCATTATTTTCTTGCATTGTTTGCATTTCTTTTCCCAATTTTTCCTATAAGTCTCTTATTTGATTTTTAAAGTCCTTGTTTAAGCTCTTCCAGGAGTTCTTTTTGGGTCTGACTCCAATTCACATTTTTCTTTGAAGTTTCACTTGAACCCATTTTGACATTGTTCTCTTCTAGGTTTGTGCCTTGATCCTCCCTGTCACCCTAATAATTTTCTATAATTAAATTGGTATCTTTAGTGGGGTGGGGGGAATTTTTCATTTTTCCAGTTTATTATGTAACTTTTCACTATATATTTAAAACTGGGCTCTGTTTCTGGGTTGGAGAAGGCACTGTCCCAAAATCTTCTTGTGGGTCTCAAGGGTCTCAAGTTCACATGAGCTTCAAGGCCTATTTGCTGATTTGTAATGGTGGGAAGCCTCACTGCTAGCTTGCAAAAGATAGGACATTGCTGTTGGCCTGCACACTAGGGAGTCTTGCTGTTTGTTTACACAGTGAGGGTCCTTGCTGAAGCTTCCACTGGGGTGGGAGGATAGGGACCTGTTATATAGATTTAAGTCTAGTTGAGGCTTCCCTATTGAACTTTACTGGGGTCAGGGGCCCTGCTGGCAGCTTATGTAGGATTGAGACCTTGCTGATGTGGGAGCAGGGCCTTACTGGATGCTTAGGTTTATATGAAGTCTCACTACTGACCTTTACTGAGTCCAGTCCTGATGCTGGCTTTCAGCCTATCCAATGGGGAAGAGGCAGGGGCAGGACTTCATCCTTTCCTCTCTGAGGTATCTCACCTCTTTGCTTAGGCTGCCTGCTCCAGACTGCTCTCCTCTCTCACCCTAGGGAGATAAACTTTCTTTTGCAGATTCTCTGTGCTTCAACGTTGCAAAATCAGATAAGATCTTGGCTTTATTTTAAAGTGGTTTGGAAATAAACCCACATAAATAATCAGCATTTCTATATATTTCCAACAAAACTCAGCAGCAAGAGTTAGAAAGAGAAGTTCCACTTATAATCACTCTAAACAATATAAAACACTTGGAAATCTATTTGCCAAGACAAACAGGAAATAAATGAGAAAATTAGAAACACATTTAGATCTAAACAATTGGAAAAACAATTGTTCATAGGTAGGCCAAACTAATATAATAAAAATGACAATCCTACATAACTTAATTTATTTATTCAGTGCCGTGCCAAACTACCAAAAAAAAACATTTTATAGAACTAGAAAAGATAATAACAAATTTCATCTGGAAGAACAAAAGATCAAGAATATCAAAGGAATTAATGAAAAAATGTGAAGGATGAGAGCCCAGCAGTACCAAATCTTAAACTATACTATAAAGCAGTAATCATCAAAATAATACAGTACTAAGAAATAGAATGGAGGATCACTGGAATAGATTAGGGGTAAATGATCTCCGCAATCTAATATTTGATAAACCCAAAGATCCCAGCTTTTAGGCTAAGAAATCACCATTTGGCAAAAATTACTGGGAAAACTGAAAAACATTACGGCAAAAATTAGGTATAAAACAATATCTCACACCCTCCAAGGTATGGTCAAAATTGGTATATGATTTAGACACAGAAAGTGATATTATTAGTAAATTAGGGGAACAATAGAATAGTTTGCCTGTCAGATCTGTGGAGAGGGGAAGAATTTATAACCAAACAAGAGATAGACAACATTACAAAATATAAAATTAATAATTCTGACATAATAAATTTAAAAGGTTTTGAACAAACAAAACCAATGTAACCAAGATTAGAAGGGAAGCAACAAATTGGAAAAAAATTTATAACAAATTTCTCTAACAAAAGTCTCATTTCTCAACTATATAGAGAAGTAAGTCAAACTTATAAGAATATAAGTCATTCTCCAATTGAAAAATAGTCAAAGAATATGAATAAGCAGTTTTCAGATGAAGAAATCAAAGTTATCAATAATCATATGAAAATGTTATAGATTCCTCTCAATTAGAGAAATGCAAATAAAACAATGCTGAGGATCCATCTCACACATATCAGATGGACCAATATGATATGATGATAGCAAAGGAAAATGATAAATGTTGGAGAGGATGTGATAAAATTTGGACACATACATTGCTGGTAGAATTGTGAATTGATCCAAACATCCTGGAGGGCAATTTGGAACTATGCCCAAGGGCTATAAAACAATACCTACCCTTTGATCCAGTAATACTACCACTAGGTCTGTAACCCAAAGAGATTTTTAAAAAAGGAAAAGTACCTACTTGTACAAAAATATTTATAGATACTCTTTTTGTGGTGACAAAGAATTTGAAATTTGAGGGATGTTCATCAATTGGGTAATAGTTAAACAAATTATTGTATATGATAGTGATGGAATACTATTGTGCTGTAAGGAATGATGAGCAGCATGATTTCAGAAAGAGCAAGTAAACTGATGGAGAATTAGGAGATTGTTCATAGTAACAGAAATGTTGTGGAATGTTCAACTGTGACAGACTTAGCTACTTTCAGCAATACAATGATCTAGGACAATTCTGAAGAATTTATGACACAGAATGTAATACACTTCCAAAGACAGAACTGTTGAAGTCAGAATGCAAATTAAAATATACACCTGTTTATTTGGGGTTTTTGTTTAGGGGGAGAGGGTATTTGCTGCTGCTTCTTGTCTTCTTTTTCCCCTTCCCCTTCTCCTTCACCTTCTCCTTCTTCTTCAGCCCCAAGATGTGCTCATATCTTTGACTCAAAACTCTTCACTATTCCTAATTTTCCTAATGCTGTTGAAGCTACCACCATCTTCCTACTCCCTCAGGCTTGCAGCCTAATCCTAAATTCTTCACTGCCTCTCATTTTCCAATCTACTGCCAAGTTTGTTGATTCTTTCCTATATGCCCCTTCTCTTCCATGACACTGCTACCACCTTAGAACAGGTTCTCATTACTTCATATAGGGGCTATTATAACAGCTTTCTGGTTGATCTCCTGGCTCAAGTCTTATACACACAGACCCAGATTATACTCAGTGATAAAAAATGATATTCCTAAAGTGTAAATATTGATCATATCACTCCCTTATTCAACAATTATTATTATTGTATAATTATTACATTGTTATAATATTTTATTAGCTAATCTTTATATCGTGCTTTAAGGTTTGCAAACTAATATACGTATATATGTATTATCTCATTTGATCCTCAAAACAATCCTCTAAGATAAATACTATTACCACATCCATTTTACATATGAGAAACCAACCGAAGCTAAGAGAAGTCAAGTAATGTGCCAAAGGTTACATAACTAATAAATATCTAAGGTAAATTCAAACTCAAATATTCCTAATTCAAAGTTTAAAACTTCATACAATATACCACCTGCCTACATCAATAACTCCAATGTCTCCCTATTGTTTCAAGGATGAAATATAAAACCCCCTTTTTGGCTTTTAAAGCAATTCATAATCTGCCCCTTTACTACATTTCCAGTCTTCTGACACTTTACTTCACTCCACATCTTCTCTGATCCAATAAAGGAGAAATAATATGAGAGCAAATTTCTTCTTGGATTATCTCCAATTTATTCTATAGTCATAGTCTCGCAGTAACCGAGGATGACGATTGTCTTTGTGCATTTTCATCTATGATAGATGAGTGTGCACAAAGATACTTGTGCGTGAAGGAGATTTAAGTGGAAAAGTCGATGCACAGAGGCAGTCCCACTCTCTCGGTGTTGGAAGCCTGGGTCCAGTGGCACGAAAAGTCGTTACACCTGGAGACTTCCTCAGCTGCAATGGATGGCCGTGTTGTCTTTTGTGCTCCAACACGCCCTGAGCACTCCAGAGTGCTTTGCTGTGTCGCCATCTCAGCCACTGAACCTTCTTATTGGTTTCTTCCGCCTGTTCAGCCGAAGCAGTCTTCACATGCTGGGTGAGCAAAGCCCTGGTTCACCAGGGGTTGAGGACCCAATGGCTACCCTCACAAGGTTTAGCCGGCCTGTCGAAGCCGTTCCCCGGGGTGTGACCGCTGCCGCATGCTAGCAGGTACTAGGAGCCACAAGTGAGAGCTGGGTGTCAGGTGAGGGTCAGAGGCTGGAGAGCTGCCCTAGGAGGGCACGACAAGCCCTCCATACCAGAGGTACTACACCTCCCTGAGCACCCCATACACCAACTTGGGAAGGTAGGGAGAGCAAATAGGTACAATTCCCTGGAATCAGAAAAAGAGATATCCCACTCCACCCTCATTTCTGTTAACAATCAAAGGAATATAGAAGAAGTCACCTGATTGGCCAATATGGGGTCAACTTTCAGATAAGACATATGGGTTGCTTGACATGCATAATTGTGAGAAAACCCCTTGCATCAATCTTTGGATCTCATTGGATCAGCATAACCTTAGTCCTTAGCAAAGGGCCTCTCAGCAGGCAGAGGTGATCCAGCTTCCCAGCCACATGGAGCCAGTTTCAAAAATGAACTGTAAGCATTGTGTGGATATTACAAATTTATTATATATATATATATATATATATATATATATCTTATATGTACATTTTGTTTGTTTGTTGTCAATCTTGTTAGATTAATAGGTTTTGAGGGCAGACTATCTTTCTTTGTGACATCGGTGCTTAGCACAGCGCCAGGCATATAATAGGTATTTAATAAATATTACTTTGTCTGACCCTGTCTATATTATCTGTACATTTCATTTTAAAATTTTAAGTTGGCCTATGTCCCTATGCAGCTCATTTGTTTTTTTTAGACAGTTGCCCTTTTTCTTCAACACAGCAATCATTTTTGTTAGTGATGTAAGAATGTTGAGCTTAAGAACATTGTCTTGCTTAAACCATCTTCTTTTGTAGAATTTTGGGCCATGAGATCCTATCCATCCTGTATCTGAACTTTTGAAAATTTGTGTTCCCAAAATCTAGGACATATATCAGACTATACCCAGTTTTATTCTTTTTACCTATCTAGTTGACAGAATGTCAAAGTTAGAAGGACTTTTAGAGGTCATGTAGTCCAAGCCTTGCCTAAACCCTCTCTATCAAATACCAAAAAGTAGTTATCCAACTTTTACCTGAAGCTCTAAGTGAAAAGGAGTCAATCACCTTGAGAATTAACCCATTCTAATTATTATGTTTTTTTCTTACTCAAAATTAAGTCTAGCTTTCTTTGACTCCCTCCCTCCCCCACTATTGCTCCTATTTTTAAATCCATGGGAAAGCATGACAAGTCTCATCTCTCATCTACATAAGAGCACTTAAAATACTTGAATACAATTGTCATGTTCCCCGAACATCTTTGTTTCTCTAGGCTAAATGACCTCATTTACTTTAATAGTTCTCAGTTGGCATGATCTCAAGGCCCCTTATACTAGCCACACTCATTTATACTTCTCCAACTTGTCAATTTCTGCCAGAGGCCATCATACTCTGACTGACTGACAAGGTCACAGTCTGAGAAAAAGAGGTCTGCAAAGCAGACCCCAGAATGAGGTCCCCCTACTGATCCCCCTCTGTGACTTCTCTCCCCAAATTTTCCCCACTAATGGACTTGTTATGATTATTTTTCTCTCCCCAATACAGGAGAAATAATATGAGAGCAAATACTTATAGGATCAATAAATATATATACCCTACTTTAAGCCCCCTAGGTTATTACCCCAAAGAGATTGCAGTTACAGAATTAAAGCCCAAAGATTACTGCCCATGACCCCTCCTTTTTCAAGAACAAGACATGCTCCAAGACCCTATAATAAACACTGACAAAATATTTTCCTACAGTTACCACACTCTAATGAACTTGTTGAAATAGAAGCCATGCAGCATTGCTAGGTACTTCAAAGTTACAGAAGAAAAGCAGAACTTTTAAATTGAGGAAAACCCCAAAACTGATCTGCATTAAGTCCTCAACCTAGATATAAAGATGTTTTGTTGTTCATCTCCCAAGCAATTATGATTGATAGTGAAAGCTGACCAAAAGCACAATGATCCTCTCAGCAGGTCAAGGGGTACTAACCTATAAATGGCTTTATTCACATTAACCATATCTATTACAGAGTGTTGCAGAAACTTAGTAAATGATCACAGAATTCTTTGTTGTAGTAACATCACAAGAGTGTTGTTTAGGTGATTTGATAATATCCAATCAAATTGTAGAATGTCACATACACAGAAAATTGATTGACTGCATAACAGTCATCATCCATAGCTAAGTTCTACCCTACATCAAGCCCAAGATGAATTGAAGTCACTCCAATTAAAAAACAATAAAGGGGGAGATGCTGGGAGCCATCAAAGACTGTGCTGTTTGACACGGTCCACATGGAAACCAGTGACTGCAAAGCAGCCCCCAGGAAGGATGGAAACACCCACTGAACCCCCCCAAGTGACTTTCATTATAAACATTGCCTTATTATTGGAATTGCTATGATTATTATTCTTACTTAGCCCCAGGAATAATAAGTGAGAGCAACATGCTTGCAGGGTTAATACAGATCTCCCTCTCTGTCATCCTAGGATATTACCAGGAGAGCCCACTTACAAAATTAAATCTAAGGATTTTTATATATCCACTTAGATTAGACCCTCTTTTCTAGGCATAAAAACTTCTGGCAAGTCTGTGCTCTGAATTCCCTAACCTATATCTGGGTCATGCTGATTCTACCCTCTGATCCTGTACTTAGCAACAATGTTCCGTTGACTATCTCCCTAGGGTTCCTGTCTGTTGTTAGGTTCTATGGAAACATGTATGTTGAGAATGAAACTGTGTGCTAAGTAGAAGTATGATCATGAGGATATAAAATAAAGACAGGCCTCAGACAAGGTGGGGCAGTTTTTCCTGTGAAACCTGTGCTGTGGGTTGAATGTGAAAGCTGTGTCCCGTCCATCATTTCGCCGACACCATCCCACGTCCAAGACCCCATCCCCTGTGGGAGGCTGGCCTACCCCACAGCAAATTTCCTTCCAGATGTAGTAGCCAGAATTGGATATTGTACTCAAGATTTAGTTTGATCAGAACAGATATTTCCAGAATGGAAATATCACCATTCTAGTTCTGAATACTATACACTTCATTGCAACCTAAGGTCACATTGGCATTCTGGCTGCCATAGAACTTTTTTTTCTCAGCTTTAATACACTAAAGGACCCATTTTTAAAATATACTGCTCTCTAGTCATACCTTCCCTATTTTGTACTAGTAAAGATTGTTTTCTCATCTTTAATTATTTATGTAACACATATAAGTTGTAGGCTTGTTGTGAGAAAACACATCCAAGCAGGTCTCACTCAAGAATGGGAAGCTCAAGACTATTCAATCCAGAAGTATAAAAGAATTTTATTTGAAGAAGAGTTTTTTAAGATAGTGTAATAGCCTCAGCTGGCAAAATGGCCTAGGGGCTAGTAGAGTTGTGTGGGGGCTGGTAGAGTAGCCTTAATACTGATTAGCTCTAGGAGTGATGGAGTAGTCAATAGCCCTGGGACTGAGTAGCCCCATTGGTGTTAGAGTAGCCCTGGAGATGATGGAGTAGCACCCCCACCTTATTCCCCTTGTGGATCAGGATTTGCATATTTATTGAGGGTCCTAGTCTGCCAGAGCCATTAGGGTACATGTTCAATATTTCCCTACCATTGTCCTACCTGCCATCATTTATCAACACAGGAGACATCTCATTACCCTTCTGGAACGCTCTATCGCTGAAGGAAACATGGGAAAGATATAATGCAGTAATTAATAATCTAATAGTTCAGAACTAAGGTAAATACAAAACAAAAGCAGTTAATAATACCAAACAGCACCAATCTGCTGTACAGAACAGAATAGTAGAAACCCACTACAGGTGGTTGAAAATACAGAATGGTTAACTGATTAATAATATAAATTCTTCAATTTATGCTTGACTAATGTCAAAACTATGGATTTTGCAACTTATAGTTAGCTAGTGCTAATTGATTAGAAATATAAGATTTCAGAACATGAGAGTCACTGCCCATTGCCTACTTCCATCAGATTCATTATTCCAAACCTACATTAGCAGGTCAGGTCCCAAGAGCAAGGTCATGGTTCACCTCAGACTCCTAGGGATGACTCTGTGGGGCCTAAGAGTAGAAAGATCTTTCTCTACCACTATAGCTCACATCCCCCCATCTGAAGTATTCTTCCTCAATATCACCAGTTAATTTCCTCAATATCATCTCATCAATGATTACTATCCTAACACCTATCAACCAGTTAACATCTCAAGATCATCTAATTAGTAATAATATATAATATAATATATTGATATGGTAATATAATATATATAACCCCACTATAGCCCATTAAAATCAATTAATATTTACAAAAGGTTGTTAATCAAGAAAGTTTAACAAGAATAGCAAGTACAGTAGTACAAAAACATCTACTCAAACTGGTGTTCTATCTCCCCTCTCCATCCAGAGGAAGGTTGAGTAGGTTGGGTAGCAAATAGAATGCTTAATTTATAGTTCAAAAGATGAGTCTGAATATTACCTTTTATACTTCTTACATGTATGATTCTAGGCCAGTTTCTTAGCCTCACACCCTCAGTTTTCTCACCTGTAAAATTGGGATAATAATAATAGCATCTACCTCACAGGATTGTTGGGAAGATCAACTGACATCAATTAAGTAATTTGCAAACATTATTTCCATTCAGTCCCTGAGAGTGGTAGGCTTAAATTTAAAGAAATTGTTACAAAACATTAACCTCTACCCTATCAAGTTCACCTCTGTATTTGACAGATCTGATAGATGAATCACTCCTTGCTTGCCAGACACAAAGTCTTGGTTGCCGGGTTCATTTGCTACTGAGTCTGGGTCAATCAGTTGGCTCTTCAGAGATAATTCTTCACTAGGTTCAACTACCAGAACTACCAGCGAACTTTGCTATGGAGTCCAGTTGCTGACCTGAACTTTTGAAGTTCATGAAGTCACCATCTTGTCCATTCTGTCTGTCTCTGACATATTCATCTAAGATTGGGAATGAATAGACATAATAAGAACAAAGAAATGTCATCCTAGGTAGGAAGATAAGGCAACCAGAAGCAGCACCTATTCCTATTTTTCTCCACCTTGAAACTTCTTTCAATTCTTTTCTTTCTCACCACCAGGAAAAAGAGAATTTTTCCATTCATTCAATTATTCATTGCATTATATGCACATTAGTATTTAAAATGAAAAAAATAAATTCACAATTAAAGAAAATCAAAGAAATTAGGAGCTATTTTGCCTAACTATATATCAATAAAATTGAAATTCTTAATGAAATGAATGTTTTCAAAAAGTAATTTGCTAGGTGCCTTTCCAATTAGATCAAAAGTGAAGCAAAGATGTCCAGTATCACTACTACTATTCAATACTATACTAGAAATACTAGGTAAAGCAATAAGACAAGAAAAAGAAATGGAAGGAATAAGCATAAACAATGAAAAAAATCATTCTATTCAGATGAAAAGATAGTTTGCTTAGAGAACTCTATAAAGTAAACTAAAAAACTAATCAAGACAATTAAAAACTTCAACAAAGTTGCAGAATACAAAATAAACTCCCACAAATAATTAGCATTTCCATTTATTACCAACAAAACCCAAAAAGAGAAATTCCAATTAAAAAACTATAAAACTTGGGAGTCTACCTGCCTAGATATACATGGGAACTATATGAACACAATTTCAAAACATTCTTCACACAAATAACTGGAAAAATATTAATTGCTCATATTTATCTGATATGATAAAAATTATAATATTACCTGACAAATGACAAAATTCATTTGAATAAACAAAAGGTCAAAAATATCAAGAGAATAAATTAACAAAAATGGGAAGGAAGGGGGCTAGACTAGCAGTGCCTTATTTCAAATTATACTACAAAGCTATAATCATCAGAATAATTTGGTATAGAGTAAGAAATAGAAAAGTTGATCAGTGAGACAAATAGGAACACTATATACAGAAACAAATGAGCACAGCAACTTAATGTTTAATAAGTCCAAAGAACCCTCTTGAGCAACCCTCCTTCTTAAACAAAAGCTGTTGAGAAACCTGGAAAGTAGTCAGGCAAAAACTAGGGATAAACCAACATCTGACACCATATACCAAGACAAACTCAAAAGGGGTACATAATTTAGACATTGGGTGACATCATGGGCAAATCTGAGCTTCAGAAAATAAACTACCCGTTAGATCTATGAATAGGAGAAGAGTTATGACCAAACAAGAGAGAGAGAGAGAGGTTCACAGGAAGTTAAATGGATATTTTTGATTATGTAAAATTTAAAAGGTTTTGCACAAACAAAACCAACACACTTAAAATGAGAAGAAAAGCAGGAAATTGAGAAAAATCTTTGCAGCAAATTTCTCTGAAAAGGGTCTATCTAATTTTTTTAATAGAGAACTGAGTCAAATTTACAAGAATAAAAGCCATTCCTGAAGTAATTAATTGTCATGGGATATGAACAGGAAGTTTCAGAAGTAAAAACTATCAATAGTCACATAAAAATATTCTAAATAACTAAAAATTAGAGAAATAAAAGTTAAAGCAACCCTGAGGTACCACTTCACACCCTCAGATCAGTGCGGATGAAAAAAGGGAAAATGACAAATGCTGGATGGGAGGAGGTGGGTTACATTAATAAACTGTTGAGGAGCTATGAACTGGCTCAAACCTGATGGAAATCAGCTTGGAATTGTTCCCCAAAAGCTACTAATCTGTACATACTCTTTAACCCAGTGAAACTATCTCTAGGTCTATACCCCACCCACAAAAAGAGATTAAAGAAAGAATAGAGGGACCGTTATATACAAAAGTATTTGTAGCAGCTCTTTGTGGTAACAAAAAATTTGAAACATAAGTTGTCCATCAACTAGATAATGGCTAAACAAGTTACAGTATGTGAAGTTACAGCTTAGAGCTGTAAGAAATGATAGTTTTAGAGACTGGTTTCAGAAAGACTTGGGAAAACATGCATAAAATGATTCAAAGTTAAGTAAGAAGAATCAAGAGATCAGTTTATATGGTAAGAGAAATATTTTAAAGAAAATAAACTTTTAGAGACTTAATAACTCTGATAGGCACAAGGACCAATCACAATTCCAAAGGACTCATGATTAAAACATGCTATACATCTCCAAAGTGTAGACTGAAGCATATTTTCTCTTTCTTGCTTTTTTTTTTTTGGAACATGGCTAAGGCAGAAATGTATCTTACATGTTTATATATGTACATGTATTTTTATGAATACTTATAATGGATTTTATTTTTCTTGCTTTCCCACAGGGAAGGGAAAGAATTTAGAACTTAAATTAAATTAAATTAAGTTCAAATTCTCTTAAAAATCAAGTATATAACTGATATATGTATAAATCATTCTCATCAAGATCTTATAGAGATGGGAAAGTATATACATATATTAGTAATTACTAAATGCCTCCTTGATCATTTTTGTGATGATATTTTCTCTCATTTTTCTAACACATAATCATCCTTTTTAAATTTTTTAAAATTAATTCCTGAATGCTTTTAAAATATGTCTGCATGAATACTAACAACATGGCAATGGGTTCAAGTCAAGAACACATATGATACCAGTGGAATCACGCATCGGCCACGGGGGGTGGGAGGGAGGAAAAGAAAATGATCTTTGTCTTTAATGAAAAATGCATGGAAATGATCAAATAAAATACTATAAAATTAAAAAAAAATAAAAATAAAAATAAAACAATCACAAAAAAAATATGTCTGCATGTAGCATAAATTTTTGCAGATCAAACCATTTATTACTTAATAATAACTGTTTGGAAAATCATGAAGTGGTAGGCAAAAAATGCATCTAAATAGACTATTAATGTCAAACATATTTTTAGTCTTAAAAAAGTATATTATCTATCATAATTGTTAAGAAAATATTCCTAGTTCTTTTACATGTATGGTAGATATGTTTCATTTAAGACATGGATTATATATATAGTGGTAGTCTCTCGGTGTCCGAGAATGACTATTGTCTTTGTGCAGTTTCATCTACAGTTTACCCTCATGTGGCTTTGGAGTCCAAAGGCTGAGGCGCACAGTTTGTGGCACATGGGGCCTGGGACGCCAGTTGTTACAGGAGGTGCGGCTGTGGCCTGGTGTCGGCATTCACATGCAGCGGCAAGACGTCGACGTCGCTCATCTTCAAAGGTGGTGGCGGCATGGTTAATGTGGGTTTGCCAGCTGCTTCTGACAGAGGCAGCGAGTTCTAGTTGCTTTGGTGTAATGCCAGCCCACTTCAAGTTGGACTTTAGCTGATCCTTGAATCTTTTCTTTGGTCGGTCTTGTTTCCTGAGTCCAGCTGACAGTTCACCATAGAATACCTGCCTTGGTATTCGCTGTGGGTCCATGCGGATGACGTGTCCAGACCATCGTAGCTGGGTTTTGAGGACCATTACTTCGATGCTGGTGGAGTTGGCTCTGTCGAGGACTTCCTGGTTGGTGATTCGGTCCTGCCATCGGATCCTCATGATTGACCGGAAGGAGAGTTGGTGGAATTGCTCCAGCTGTTTCATGTGCTTCCGGTACAGTGTCCATGTCTCACAACCGTACAGGAGCGAGCTGAGGACCACTGCGTTGTACACTTTGAGCTTCGTTGCAGTGCTTACACCGCTGTGTTGGAGGACTTTGGAGTGCAGCCGCCCAAGTGCCTGGCTGGCCTTTTGGATCCTGGCATTAATCTCGTGGTCTAGGGACCCGTCATTGGCGATGGTGCTGCCCAGGTACTTGAAAGTGTTGACGTTAGAAAGCTGCATGCCGTCGATTGTAATGCACGGCTGGTTAGTTGGCCTTCCTGGTGCAGGTTGGAACAGCACCTCTGTTTTGCTGAGGCTGATAGTGAGACCAAACAGTTTTGTTGTGGTGGAGAACCTGTCCACAATGGTTTGAAGATGATTTTCTTGGTGGGCCATGAGAGCACAGTCATCTGCGAAGAGAGCTTCCAGGATGAGTCTCTCTGTTGTCTTTGTTTTTGCAGTCAGGCGGCGAAGGTCGAATAGTGAGCCATCCAGTCGGTATTTGATGTAGACGCCCAGGTCTAGATCCATCACAGCATGTCATAATACTTGGGTGAAAAATAGGTTGAATAGTACCGGAGCGAGGACACAGCCTTGTTTCACGCCATTCGAGATGTTGAAGCGATCTGAAGTCTCTCAACCAGATAGGACTTCCCCTGTCATGTCGACATGAAAGAGCTGGATCAGTTTGACGAATTTTGCTGGGCAACCGAACTTGCTGAGGATCACCCACAATGCGTCCCTGTTCACTGTGTCGAACACCTTTGTCAGGTCTATGAAGACAATGTAGAGACTCAGGTTCTGCTCAAGGCATTTTTCCTGCATTTGCCTCACCATGAAGACCATGTCGATGGTGCTACAATCTGGTCAGAAGCCACATTGTGATTCAGGCAGGTTCTGCTCTGAAACAGATGACAGGAGTCTGTTGAGTATAACACGGGCGAGGATCTTTACGGCAGTGGAGAGTAGTGAGATGCCTCTGTAGTTGTCACAAGCTGCTCGTGAGCCTTTGTTCTTGTATAGGGCTACGGTGGAGGCATCTCTGAGTTCTGGAGGCATGTCTTCCTCTTCCCATATGCTGGTCAGCACTATGTGGAATGCCTGGAGCGCCTTTCCATTTAAGGCCTTGTACACCTCGGTTGGGATCCTGTCTTTACTGGGTGCCTTGCCTGCACTCATTTGTTTAATGGCTTTTTGGACTTCCTCTATTGAAGGAGGGACATCAAGTTGTTCAATGGTGCGGTTTTGGGGGATCTGGTCAAGGGCGCTTTGGTCAACTGAAGAGGGTCGGTTGAGAAGCTGACTGAAGTGTTCTTTCCACCTGTTGCTGATGCCTTTTTTATCTTTTATGAGAGTGTCACTGTCAGAGGATAGCAAGGGAGTGGTGGTGGGTTTTAATGGCCCATAGACAGTCTTGAGGGCACTGAAAAATGGTTTGTAGTTTTTCATATCAGCAAACCGCTGAATTTCTTCTGCCTTTTTTTCCCACCATAGGTCTTGCATCTTCCTGATCTCACGCTGCGCCATGGCTTGGGGAGACTTGAATCTGTCATTTTTAGGAGCAGAGTTTGGGTTATTTTGCCACTCCATAAAGGCTTTGTTCTTCTCGCTCAATAGGTGTTCAATAGCAGTGTTGTTCTCCTCGAACCAGTCCTGGTGGTTGCATTGTTTTGGGCCTAGGACTGCCTTTGATGTTTCCTTCACTGCGTCTCTGAACTGGTTCCATTTCTCAGTTGAGCTTCCAGTGAGTGGTCCCTTGGCAGACAGCTTGTTGTCCAGGCAGGACTGGAACGTTTGCAAATAAGATGGATCTCTAAGACAACTCACGTTGTAAAATGCGCGAACTGTCTGGGTGCGTTTTGGATGGCGAGGCACAATGCGCATTTGAAGAGTCGCTATAACCAATCGGTGGTCTGTCCAGCATTCAGCTCCTCTCATGGCTCTGGTGATCTTTACATCCTGGATGTCTCGCCGGCGTACAATGATGTAGTCAATGAGATGCCACTGTTTTGATCGTGGGTGCATCCACGTTGTTTTATATTTGTTGGCCATTCTGAACACAGTGTTCGTGATGGTGAATTTGAACTCTGAGCATTTGCTGAGTAGCAGTAGGCCATTGTTGTTCATTTTGCCCACGCCGTGTTTGCCGAGCACTCCTTTCTATCTTTCATGGTCCTGGCCAATGCGGGCATTGAAGTCTCCCAGTAGTATCAGCTTGTCATTTGTGGGCACTGAGTGCAGGACGGCACTCAGGTCAGAGTAGAACTGCTCGGTGGTCTCCTCTGTGCTAGTCAGTGTAGGGGCATATGCGCTGATGATTGTGGCATACCGGTCTTTGCTGAGAGGCAAACGGATCTTCATGAGCCTCTTGCTGATGCCCACAGGCAAGTCTGGCAGCTGTTTGAGCAAACTGGTCTTGATGGCCAGGCCAACACTGTGGATTCTATCTTCATTTGAGGCTCTACCTTTCCAGAAGAATGTGTATCCAGTGGTGGGTTCACTGAGTGATGGCTCTTCTGGTAAGCGTGTTTTACTTAAGGCTGTGATGTCAATGTTATATCGCACCAGTTCTTTACCGATTCGAGCTGTTCTTCTCTCAGGTCTTGGGGTATTCTCTCTATCAAGTAATGTTCTGATGTTCCATGCTCCTAGTAGGAGTTTCTTTGTATTTTTTCTTTGATTTCGACCGCTTAAAGGGATGACCCGCCAGCCGCAGTGTGCTGACTAGGTGTTTGTAGGGCAGGCAATGTTTGGGACACCTTTTCTAGTCCCCTCCCTTGATTAGGGTGAGCAGTGCTGTCCTAGAGAGGGCTTCTCAGTCGCCCAGGATGCTGCTGAACGTCCCTGCTGCCCACAGGGCCGAGGGACCACTGGTCCATGGGCCGCCTACGTGCAGGATCGTGACTACAACTGCCAGTGGTCACCTCCACCTGTTGCGTTGCCACTCCCCCATCACCACAGGTCTTGAAGAGGGTGGACGGGGTCAGGATAGATGAGTGTGCACAAAGATACTTGTGCATGAAGGAGATTTAAGTGGAAAAGTCGATGCACAGAGATAGTCCCACTCTCTCGGCGTTGGAAGCCTGGGCCCAGTGGCACGAAAAATTGTTACGTCTGGAGACTTCCTCAGCTGCATTGGATGGCCGTGTTGTCCTTTGTGCTCCATCACACCCTAAGCACTCCACAGTGCTTTGCTGCGTCGCCCTCTCAGCCGTTGAACCTTTTCATTGGTTTCTTCCATCTGTTCCACCGAAGCAGTCTTCACATGCTGGGTAAGCCCTGGTTCACCAGGGGTCGACGACCCGATGGCTACCCTCACAAGGTTTAGCCAGCCTGTCGAAGCCGTTGCCCGGGGTGTGGCTGCTGCCACATGCTAGCAGCTACTGAGAGCCACAAGTGAGAGCTGGGTGTCAGGTGGGGGTCAGAGGCTGGAGAGCTGCCCTAGGAGGGCACGACAAGCCCTCCATACCAGAGATACTTCCCCTCCATGAGCACCCCATACACCCCATTAAATTTGTCTAAATGTAGCTTATTGGAAGCACTGAGATCAAACCATCCCCAAATAAAGAGGACAACCAGCAAAATAACTGGGAGCAATCAAGTCCCAGTTATCTAGAGTTGGCTAGAGGATGCAGTGAATAGTGAGCTGGGCCTGGAGTCAAGAAGATCTGAGTTCAAATTTCACCTCAGATACTAACTAGAAGTTTTTTCATGAGAAAACCACTTAACTTCTGTTTGCCTCTGTTTCTTCAACTATAAGATGGGGATATTAACAGCACCTACCTCCCAAAGTTGTTGTGAGTGATCAAAAAAGATAATGTCTGTTAGAAGCTTAGCATATATGGTTTCTGACACATAGTAAGTGCTCTATAAATGCTAACTCTCGTTATAATTAAGCAATCTGTGGAACAACATGAAGTCATGCACCTGGGATTTTTCAGTCTCTGAAAAAGTACTGGAGTAGAATTATATCTATATATAGCCCCATTACTGGCTTATTGATACATAGTTTGAAAATAGTCAGTTTCCTGGCTGCTATAACTTAAATGGAGTAGAATTATCCCAATCTTATAACCACCAGTTTGACCCCTTCCCACAAAACAGGTAACCAACAAAGATCATTGCAAATAGTAGATAGGGAATTAATCTGTTTATCCAAGTGAATAACAAACAGAAAATCAAAGTTCTACAGATTATAAGATACCAGGAAATATGTGAATGAAGAATGTCTTTACATGGGATTGGGATGAGATGTCAACTCCTAAAAGAGAAGCCCCAATTTTACCCCAGGAAAAATTCCCTAAATTCTCTAAAGAGGCAAGTCAGAAATCAGGGATATGTTGAGGATCTGGCTTTCTCTACATGTCTGTTTCAGTCTCTTCTCATGTTTGGAGTTAGTTCTGAAAATCTATTTTAGTTAGTACAAAAAAATTTACTTTCCAACTAGATACTGTCCATGGCTTCTATGCCTCTACTCATCAAGAAGATCAAGTTTTTATTGTGAGATACCTATCAGAGGCATTGAAAGGAATGCAATTTTTCACTTCTTTTGCCTTACTCTAAACGGTCCAAGTGTAGAATTCATAGAAATTAGATATTACCTCAGATAAGTTACTGCTCAACCTAGATTATTCCCTTTAGCCCACTTTCTCAGTTTCACTAGAAAGATGTCTTCCTCTCTACCCAAACAATGTAATGAGGACTTAGGGAATATAAATCTCAAAAGATAAAGACTTCAGGATCAACTAAGAATTCTCCTAGGTATCATCAAGTCCCTGGATAATATTAGAAAAATGAGAGCAAAAGAAACTAATAATGTCTGGGGAAGGTTTTATAAATCTATGCAAAGTATGAGTCAAGAATAGAGAAGGAACTCTATTCAGAGAGCTTGACATGAGCAAGTGAAACTCAGTGAAACTCAGCCACACCATCTAAGAACTGGAGATATTTTCCTCCAGCTGAGTCAAAAACCACATCACAGAGACATGGTCTAACAGGTTTAAAATCATCTTAGAATGCTTTCAGGAACTTAGCCCATTAACTAATTACTTTTAAAAGCCCAAACCTGGATTTTGCCACCACTGGCCAGAATAACTCCCTGAAGAACAGTTCTGTTTATTGTTGAATCATTTGTCTGTAAATCAGGTGAGCCTCACTGAGATTTTGTTAGAATTTCTATGAAGGTTTGAGGGAATGAAGAAGAATTCCCAGAATCAGTTACACTCACAAAAAGAGATCAGAGTTAAGTTATAGACACTATGTTCTTTTTTTAATGGTGCCCAATTGTCTATTTAGTCAGTCTGTTTTCCTGTCTCTGTCTCTGCTCAGAGTTTATTGTCCTTGCCTTTAACTAATATATATATATATATATATACACAAAATTTAAGTTTTTTTCTTTGTACTGAGAAAAAGAATCAAAAAAGCTAAATAAAGAGAAGTACTTATCATGACTAGGAGGCTAAGGTATGCATGGAAGAAATAAGTAGATTATTAGTGTGTCTTTTTCACTGTTGAAGAACGTACATTGAAAATTAAATAAACACAAAAAAGCCTACAACTTACTAAAAGCCTTTCTATAGTGATGAGCATTAGATTAAAAAATTTTAATTCTGTAAAACAATTAACCCTCACAATAACTCCATATTGTCCCTCTTCTGTAGTTGAAGAAACCGGAAGATCCAGGACTTTAAATGACTTGTGAAAGATCATAGAGCTGGTAAGTAGCAGAATTTAAATGAAGTCAGATCTTCTGTTTCAAAGTCCAGAACTCCTTACATTCTTCTATGGTGACTCCATGATTTCACTGATAAATTAGAAGTACTACTCTTACTAAATGGCATTCCTGAACTTACTCTTTATAAGTATCATTTGTATGGGAAGCATAGGACCCCATTTTTGTTGGAATAAATGTAGTAATATATCCCACCCACACTGACCACTCTGCCTGTCTCCCTTTCTCTACCTTCTTAAGAACCTGAAAACTAACACTGAAAACAAATGGAAGTAAACAATAATTTACCTTGGATCTCTCTTCTGACCTTGAACCACTCTCCAATGTTATATCATAACACGTCAATTCTAACCAAAGGTTCTGCAGTAACCTAGCACATCCAACCCAAATCTGGCATTCCTACTAGGAATTCAGATTTACTTCCTGATGGCCCAGAAACTAGAGTAAACCTGATGTTGACTCATGTCCGAATTTCAGGTGAGAACATATTCTCCTCAGAAACAAAACCAAGCAAGCCTGAACCACCCAACTCCAGAGCTAGATTAAATTTGGGCTAGCCTCCTATGGTGAGTGGAAACAGTATATCACATTTTCTGTTCAACCTTTTTAAACATCCTTTACCTCTTGCCCTTTCAGTGTCACCCTTACTTCCTAAATTCTTTTCCCTACAAAGTCACTTACAATGGCATCTAGAATAAATAATACTGGTTTTAATTTAAATGTTTGTACTCTTTAGTAATATTTCTGGACTTTCCATTTCTTCCCATTTTTATTATATGTTTCATTCTAAACCTTTCACAAGATGATCTCAGCAAAACTCAATATGATTCCAAGCTAGGGAAAATTCTGTATGAATTAACATATAATTACAAGATATAGTATAATAGATAGAGAGCTGGACTTGAAGACAGGAAGATCTAGATTTAAGTCCAGTCTCTTGCATTTGCTAGTTTTGTGATGCTGGGCAAGATTCTTAACCTCTTAATGCTCTAGGTAACTCTTTAAAGTTATAATATGCAAGGAAGCTATTAACTTCACTGATAGAAGACTTCTTTGCCTGGGAGTTCCCTATACCAAAGAAATCACAAATCCAGTCTCTATTCCCCATCTCTATAATTGTCTTGTGGAGCCCTGTTTAAAATTATTTTTAATCTTTTGGATCTACTTTGAGTTTTCCTTCCTTACCGCAAAAGTCCAGGAGGTTCAACAACCAAAATAAGAAGAGTAGATATAAAGTTTTCTTGATTTCTTTTGAACAACATGTGAACATTCTCTTTAAATTCTGTCTCTTGGTGGGCAGATAAGTGTCTCAGTAGACTGAGAGCTAGACCTAAAGATGGGAGGTTCTAGGTTCAAATTTGGCCTCAGACACCACCTAGTAGACAGGCAAGTCACTTAACCCCCACTCCTAGCCCTTACGACTCTTCTGCCTTGGAACTAAAACACAGTACTGATTCTAAGATGGAAGGTAAGGAATTTTTTAAAAATTGTTTCTCTTGAAATCTACTACATCACCTATATCTCCTGCAAAAAATGATCTCTATCCCCTGAGTTTTCTACTCCCTAAAATCATTCTGTCTTTTCGTGCTTTAGCCTTAATAGTCTTTCTTCAAAGATACTCAGTTCCTCATACAAAACTCCAACTCACTCTTCCTAACTCGTTTAGTCATTCTCAGTTCTGTCTGACTCTTTGGAACTCAATTTGGGGTTTTCTTGGTGAAGATACTGGAATGGTTTGCCATTCCTTCTCCAACTCATTTTACATATGAAGAAACTAAGTCAAACAGGGTTAAGTGGCTTGCCCAGACCCATACAGCTAGTAAGCATCTAAGGACAGATTTGAAAACAGGAAGATGAGTCTTCCTGACTCCAGGTTCAGCATTCTATCCACTGTGTCACCTAGTTACCTCTAGTACCTACCAAAGTGCTCCCTCTATTTACTCCTATAGCCCCATCTGTTTCCCAGTGTCTCCCACCTAGGGAAGCACTTATAGTCAAAGCAGTAAAAAGAAACCTTCTCCCAACATGACTCTTGACAAAGCAAAGGCAGATGTGCCCTCCCACAAACAAGAAAGGTATGTGAAGATCTACAGGGATAAGCCAGGTACCAGTTTAGTAGGACTTTGTCATGAGATTCTTGACCTTGAAAAAAGCTGTGTAACTATGAAACTGGTAAGGGGATTGAAATTTAAGTTTATAAAATCAAAATGTTGATCATCCAAAATTAAACCTGAGAATATCCATGTTCAAAATTTTAAAAAGTACACCCTCAGAAAAAGGTCAATTTTTATATAAAATATCCAAAAGGTTAAGTTTTGTGTCAAATAGTATTATAACCAAAATCTTACACATTATAATATGCAAGCTCTCAAGGCCCAAGTCAATGGATTTTGTTGCTGCTGCTATTCAGTAATGCCCTACTCTTCATGATCCCACTTGGGGTATTCTTGAGAAAGATATTGGAATGGTTTACCATTTCCTTCTCCAGCTCCAGGTGAGGAACTGAGGCAAATAGAGTTAAATGGCTTGCCTGGGGTCACACAGCTAGTAAGTGTCTGAGATCAGATTTGAACTCAAGAAAATGAGTCTTCCTAACTCCCAGTTAGGAACCCCAGTGCTCTCTTCTAGCTGTCCAAATATTTTTTAGTTCAAGCTATTTTAAATGAAGGTAAATTCTACTAATTAAAATAATTGGAAATATCTCTTCAATTTTTGTTATAAAATTTTACTTTTCAAATTGTAATCAAGGATAAGGTTAGGTCTTTTGAGGTATTTATGCATACAGTGTTCTTTACCCAACCTTGATTTCACATTCACAAGGTAGAAAAGATAGATGCAGTCAAACAATCATAACTGGGTTCAGGATAGATGTATTCTCCTCCTGTTACATATCAACTCAACTACCTTTAATGGTTTCCCTTTTATCTCTAATTCTTTCTTACTCTACTAGTCAGACTTATTCTTATTCTATGATCTCTTCTGCTCTTCTACTGTTACATAGCTTCCATTACTAAAGAGATTTAATCTACTCTTACTGCCTGGAACTAGCCATCCTCTGGAGGATATGCCTTATAATACTGCCCTTACAGAATGAGGACTAACATGAAGGTACAATAAACCAGGAGTAGAAAACATGGGTTCTAATCCTGACTTAGTCTATGTGCCTTTGGACAAATCACATAAACCTCTTTAAGAGGTCATCTATTAGATGAGGAAATTGAGCTACAAGAATGGCCTCTGTAATTCTTCTAGCCCTAAGTTTATAATAATCATGAGGAGAAGGAAGAACAGGAGATGGCTGAAGCCATTAGAATTCCCTAAATCTTTTTCCTCATCTCTAAAAGGAAGACACTAGACTAGGTAATCTCCAAATTAAATAGTCTATGATTTTTATCACACTGACTTGGAAGAGAACCTGGGTTCATACCTCCTGAAACAGCTTCTCCTTCATTATCATTTCCCCTTCCTAAGATATACTTCCCACTTCATTGTGTTATACTGAATTATCACACCATTCTTCCTCAGAAGAACAAAGACCATGGAAAAGACCAAAAATAACTCAATGGAGTCCAAGGTGACAGAATTCATCCTCTTGGGATTATCTCACCCACCAAATCTGAGGACCTTCCTCTGCCTGGTCTTCTTAGTTATTTACATCTTGACACAACTGGGGAATATGCTTATCTTGCTCACGGTCTGGGCTGACCCACAACTCCATGCTCGCCCCATGTACATACTTCTGGGTGTCCTCTCCTTCCTAGACATGTGGCTTTCTTCAGTCATTGTTCCACGGATCATCCTGAACTTCACTCATGCCAGTAAGGCTATGTCATTTGCAGGGTGTGTGGCCCAGCTCTATTCTTTTCACTTCCTAGGAAGCACTCAATGCTTCCTCTACACCTTGATGGCATATGACAGATACCTGGCAATATGCAGACCTCTACATTACCCTGTGCTAATGAATGGACGTCTATGCACGATGCTTGTGGCTGGAGCATGGGTGGCTGGCTCTATCCATGGTTCTATCCAGGCTACCTTGACTTTCCGACTGCCTTACTGTGGACCCAATCAGGTAGATTACTTTTTCTGTGACATCCCTGCAGTGCTGAGGCTGGCCTGTGCTGACACCACTATCAATGAGCTGGTGACCTTTGTAGACATTGGGGTGGTGGCTGCCAGCTGCTTCCTGCTGATCCTGCTCTCCTATGCAAACATTGTCTATGCCATCCTACAGATCCGTACAGCAGATGGGAGGCGAAAAGCCTTTTCCACCTGTGGCTCACACCTGACTGTGGTTACTGTATATTATGTCCCCTGCATTTTCATCTACCTCCGGCCTGGCTCCAAGAGCCCCCTGGATGGAGCAGTGGCAGTATTTTACACAGTTGTCACTCCATTGTTAAACCCCCTAATTTACACACTGAGGAACAAAGAAGTAAAGTCAGCACTGAGAAAGCTAGCAGGGAGTGGAGGGACCACTAAATAAAACAGAAAACTATCTCTACCCCTACAACACTCTGGATTATTTATTTATGAGAAATTTTGGAAATTTTCTGACTGTGGTTTAGGATTTTTTCTTATAGAATCTCATTCCTTACAGTTTCCATTTATATTGTAATTATCTTGTATGTACACAGCTTTTGATATATTATCTCTTCCATTAAAATATAATTCCTTGAGGGCACAGACAATGTGTTTCCCTTTCCTCAGTCCCTTTGTTAGATTTAAAATGGTTGAGGTCTTAAACTGTAGTGATTAAAATAGTGGAAGATATAAATTGTGATAGATATAAGAGAGGGTGAGTAAATTTGACCGCAGAAATATGTTTCACTACAGTGTCTTGGTTTTTAAATCAAATATAAGGTGGTCGCCAGGGAAATATTCCCAATTATTCAATTACCCAAGTCAACTGGGTTTATAGAGATTTTAATTAATACAAATGTGGAATTAAAGAAAGAGAGAAAAAGGAAATAAGTATGAAGGGCCTTAAGCCAACATGGCCTAGACCTGAGTCTTAAGAGAGAGAGATCAGTCAGTCAGTCTTTTAACACTCACCACAAGGTCTGTCTAAGCAAGGATTCTAGTGACACCAGGCCAGCTCCATCTCAGCTGACTTCACCAGAGAGAGTTCCAAAGGGCCTCTCTCCAGAGCCTCCAGAGGGACAGAGTCCCCTCAGAGGAGCTCCAGCAAGATCTCCTTAGAGATTGTCCTCCAAGAGCTTCCCTTCTCCAGAGCCTCTCTCAAGAGATTCTTCCCAAGCAATCCTCATCAGAGATCCTCCAAAAGGATTTTTTTTCCTCAAGAGATTCTGCTTCTTATATAGGAGGTTTTTCTCCTATGTCACCTCCCCTAAGTCCTTACATCTACCAATCACTGTAGACGTTTTCCAAAGGACTTCCCATCTGAATTCTTGCTAAGTCGACAAATCTCCTCAGTAAGTCTGAACCAGTGAAAACACAGCTGAGTCAACTAATCTCATTAAAAGAAAACTTGCCCAACCCTTTTAGGTACCTAGCATCTCATTGTATCAATTCTAAAAAACAGGCATGGCTCAAAGAACTCCTTGACTTATTATAAGCGTGGGTCCAAGTACTTTCATTGTTTAGCAAGGAGTTTTCTCCCCTAAAGCAGTCTTAAGTATGGGTGGAGTAGAGGTCCTTCCCATAGCAAGGAGTTTTCTCATTAAAATGGGGAATGTTCCCAGTCCAATGGGGAAATTTTTAACATTCACAAGTCTGAGAAATTTCAAGGTTTACACCTTGCACATAATAAGCACTTAAATATTTGTTGACTCAACCCAGAAGAGTTTAACACCAACCTGAAGTATCTGTAACAAGTGGTCATCCAGACTTAGCTTGAGTATTTTGAGTAACATATAGGGTCTTACTAAGAAGCCCATTCAATTTTGGAAGAGGTCTAATGGTCAAGACATTTTTCCTTGTGTTTAAATCTGTTTCTCTACAGTTTGTTCATGTTCATCCGGGTTCTGTCCTAGGTGATCAAGCAGAATTTTGCTAATCCCTTTTTCCCATGGTAGCTCTTTTATTTTAAACCCTTACCTTTTCTCTTAGTATCAGTTCTAAGACAAAAGAGCAGCAATTAGGGTTAAGTGACTTGGCCAGGGTCACACAGCTAGAAGTATATGAGGCCAGATTTGAACCCAGCCATGCTACTTTTTTAAATACTTGAAGATAGGTATCATGCCTACCTTTACCAGTACCAAAGCCTTTGTTTCTTTACTCAAAACATACCAAGTTCCCTCACCTACTACTTGCATGGCACAGCTTCCAGTCACTTCCACATACTATTTGCCCTTCTCTGGTGGTAGTGCTGCTTTTTAACATCTCTGTTGACATATGAAGAAGCTCAGTACCAAACACTGATCCTGGATAGTGTACTTCTGTTAAGGTTGCTTAAGATTATTTTAGACAGCTAGGGAGCACACTGGATAGAGGAATAAACTTGAATTCAGGAAGACCATCAGTTCAACTCCTACCTCAGACATTTACTAGCTATTTGACCCTAGACAAATCAATTGCACATTTAGCCTCAGTTTCTTCCTCTGTATGACATGGGCATTGTACCCCCAGAAACTCAGGTAAACTATTTTCAGGGAAATTCCTTTCCTCCCTTACATCCTCGTGACTCCTAATCTAAAACATCTAATAATTCCTATAAAACCCTGAGAAGATTATCCTCCTTTGATCCTCCTTTAGATTTAAGATGAACAAGAGATGCACCTTCCGGCTATGCCTTGATACTATTGGGCTGTATCTTGGGCATCTGTCTGTTCCCTAAAACTAAAGAATCTTTTATGAGGGTCATTCCCTATGTCTCCAGGCAGACCCCAGTCAGATAACCAAACCCCTGACTGAATGCCTGAGGGTTCACCACTCTAGAGTCCTGCCCACACCATGAAACAGCATCTGTTGTAAAGAGTATAAAATCCCAGGAATTGATGTTGTCTGGGGGACAGCTTTTCTATCCATGCTGTCCTCCCAAGGAGCAGCCTTCCATCTTGCTGTTCCACCTGTACTATCCTCCTGGATATTCTCAACATTACTTTCTAAATTAATAAATTTCTCTTTTTATTTTTAAACTAAGTTTCAGAGTCTTTCATTCTTTCAAAGGGTATCCTTCCTGAACCCCAGGGGTGCACCTCTTCACCTCCACAACATGTAGAACAGGATAATAATAGAACCAATCTCCCAGGGTTGTTGTAGGAATCAAATGAGATAATATCTGTAAAGTGCTTTGCAAACATTAAAGCATTGTCACCGGCAAAGTCCACCCTTGCCTGAGACTCCAGGGTATCCCAACTGGTGGCAAACGATCAGTCAACAAAAATAACAAACGGAAGACAGCTTAATCATAACAGCCATGGGATTGCTTTGCATCTGATAGCTGCTCCACTTTCCCAATGTCTGATCTTTATTTTTATACCCATTCTCTTGTCACACATATACACAAAATCAAAGAGAGATAATTGGAAAAGTGATACATCAACTTTTAACAAATCATTTGATTAACATTCTATATTCTTGTATTGTGATTACAGACAGAATAAAGGTTGCACACAAGATAAATGATTTTTGTCACAGGTGACTTAATTTTCTCATTACCCTGTGAGAAGTTTTGAGTTGAACTGATGGTCTTCCTGAATTCAAGTTTATTCCTCTATCCAGTGTGCTCCCTAGCTGTCTAAAATAATCTTAAGCAACCTTAACAGAAGTACACTATCCAGGATCAGTGTTTGGTACTGAGCTTCTTCATATGTCAACAGAGATGTTAAAAAGCAGCACTACCACCAGAGAAGGGCAAATAGTATGTGGAAGTGACTGGAAGCTGTGCCATGCAAGTAGTAGGTGAGGGAACTTGGTATGTTTTGAGTAAAGAAACAAAGGCTTTGGTACTGGTAAAGGTAGGCATGATACCTATCTTCAAGGAAATCAAGGAAAATTATGTATTGCTTTTAATAAAATGGAATAATTAATCAGCAGTTCTTAGAAGACAATTCAACAATGATATTATGGAGGCTGAGGGGTCTGGGAACACAATTCAAATTTAGACTGGTGGCTTCTAGGGAGTTACTGATTTGTGTGATTGAGTCACTGAGGCATACTGAAGCTTGATGTACTTGTACTTATCACTTGGGCCTCTATGATTGATTTGTGTGCTGAATTCATGAGAATAGGCTTCTGTATGTGGGAAAGTATTTGGCTTGGCCTGTAGCTGTGGTTTTGCTGGGAATTATGTACCTAAGTAAAAGTTAACCCATGATAGTCTTTTTGGGATTGAGTTTAAGGGTCTGGTCTTTTGGTGATGTTTTGGAGAATTAGGGTACAGGTGTTTTGCTCTTGCATTATTTCTTTTGAGATTAGGGAGAATAATAATCATGTCAATTCATAGGTGAGGGACATTGATGAAAGGTCATGTAAAGGGGATAGAGTGGGCAGTCATATCTCACCAAGGACCACTCTGTGGTCTCCCCAGCTACCACGCGTGACTCTGTCAAGGCGTTGTGGACTGATGGCTCCCAGCAAAGCATTATACAATGCTAACTACTATTGTAATCAGCTTTTTTTAAACTATGACATCACATGGTTAATTAATACTGAACTTGAAGTCTACAAGTTCTTTTTTCATTCTAAATTTTTTTTAATAATTGGACGTAGAAGATATTTATGCTCCCACTTCATAGAGTTATTATGAGGAAAGCATTTTTCCCACTTTAAAATGATGTTTTATAAAGGGAATTGCTTTTACTGCTACTACTGAAGTAATTTATACAAATATTATTATATCTATTTTAAGATGAAGAAATGAAGATTCATAGAAATTAAGTAACTTACCCACAGTCAGACACCTAATAAGTGTCAGAGCTAGAATGGAGCCAGATATTCTGGTTTTAAGTCCATTATACTTAGTAATAGGGTATTAGACTCAGAGATAAGACTTTAATCCCTAGATACTCAAGGCATGTCATTTGAGGATCAGTTAAAGGACCTAGGGATATTTTGCATGGAGAAGAAAAAAAGGTAAAGGGGAATTAACTTTCTTCAAATATTTAAAAAGCTAGAATTTGGGACAGGGGAGAGAGAGGGAGAGAATTAAAACTTTCTCTTCTTGATTCCGGAGGGAAGAAGATGAAGCAATGAGTGAAAAAACAGAGGCAGGTTTAGGATTGATAGAAGGGAAAACTTCCTTATAATTAGAGTTATCGAAAGTGGAACAGGTCACCTCAGGAAGGTAAGACTTTTTCTTCATTTACAGTCTTCAAGCAGAGGCTAGTTAGCCACTCATCAGTGGGTTCCACTGAGATATGGGTTAGACAAGATGATTTCTGAGGACCTCTCTTCTTATGGTTAGATTAGAAACTCTTTAGAAATTTTCATGGAAATAGGGAGAGCAGGGAAAGAAAGTTATTTTCTTCAGTAGCAGGAGAGTGAGCATCAGAACTGATAATGAATATGAGAAAATATACTGAAGAGCCTCCCAAATGCTCTGACTATTCCCTCCTATGTACTATAAGTTTAAGACAAACTGAATTTGCCACCCCTTGAACCCTTCCCTATACCAAGCACATATTATCTATCACAAGCACAAACCCCGTTTAATTTTGCCTAATGACATCTCTACCAACTCAGGTGTCATCTCCTCCATAAGGTCTTCCCGAAAGCTCTCTGTCCCATTTGGAAGTTACCTATACCTTTTGTGGCATTTGTGACTTTGTGAACCCTGTATATTTTCAGGATAATACTTGATAATATAATATACAGCTTTAGTCATTCAATTTCTCTTTACCAAAATGTTGGAATTTCTGGAAGTTCATAAGGACAATGGGATAGAATCATCCATTTATAACTGAGACTGACCCACCTGGAAAATCTGGTATATATGTTAAATATGTATATAGGTCCAATTTTAGTTAATATGTCATATAGGTCAAAAGCCTGAAGAAACCAAAGCTCAAATGATAAGGTCATACAAGACAGGAAATTCAAAGCAGATAAATGTGAATACAAAAAATATACTCTGAAATAAAATCTATTCTCAAACCATACTGGATTATTCCATCCCTTGGACATCATCCTGCATGTTCAACAGGAAATCTTTCCCAGCCCTTCCTAATTCTAATGCTTTTTTTTATTGTTATTATTTCATATATAACCCAGCATATAGTGAACTTGTACACATTTGTTTACTTGTTGTCTCCCCCCATTAAAGTTGTAAGCTCTTTGAGGACAAGAATTGTCTTTTGTCTCTTTTTTATCCTCACTGCTTAGCACAGTGCCTTGAGTCTAATAGTTGCTCAATAAATGTTTATTGACTTACTTCATTTTCCTTTCTCCATCCCTTTTCTCATACTCTCCTTCCATATAATGGAATACTTCCACACTTAAAAAACCAATTCAAATTCCACATCTTTCATGGAGCTTTCCTCAATTTTCATGATTTTTTTTACATTTCTGACCTCATAACACTTCATTTTACTGTTCTTGTACATGTTTAATGTTTTGAGGAGAAGGGGAACAGATTACAACTATTTTTGTATATAGTCCATAACCCTCATAGATTATACAGTCCATGAAGACAGGAACATAAATCTTGTTGGTTTTTGTTTTTTTTAAACCCTTACCTTCCGTCTTGGAGTCAATACTGTGTATTGGCTCCAAGGCAGA
This sequence comes from Monodelphis domestica, assembly GCF_027887165.1. Classification (NCBI taxonomy): domain Eukaryota; kingdom Metazoa; phylum Chordata; class Mammalia; order Didelphimorphia; family Didelphidae; genus Monodelphis; species Monodelphis domestica. The sequence continues at coordinate 174,976,186 of NC_077227.1, read as the reverse complement.
AGAGTGGTAAGGGCTAGACAATGGGGGTCAAGTGACTTGCCCAGGGTCACACAGCTAGGAAGTGGCTGAGGCCAGATTTGAACCTAGGACCTCCCGTCTCTAGGCCTGGTTCTCAATCCACTGAGCTACCCAGCTGCCCCCATAAATCTTGTTTAAACTTTATATCTTCCTCAATGCAAACGACATCACTCTGGACATACTGGATGCACTTTTAAAGGCCTACTACGTGCCATGGATCTATGCTAGGTTCCACAAAAGGGATCAGTGACAAAATAACATAGTCCTTTGAAAGACAGCCAAAATGACAATAATAATTAGTAATGGCACAGACTACAAAAAAGGTAAATAAAATAATCAAAATAAGTTATTATTGTTATAGCAGTTCTTTTGTGTTGGCAAAGAATTAGAAATTGAGGGAATGTCCATCAATTGGGGAATAGCTAAACAAATTGTGGCATATTTTGGTGATGAAATACTATTGTGCTATAAAAAATAAGTAGGATGATATCAAAACAGCTGGAAAGATCTACATGAACCAATGCAGAGCAAAATAAACAGAACTAGGAGAACACTATACACAGTAACAGCTATATTGCATGATGATCAAATGTGAAAACTTGATTTCTTTCAGTAGTGCAAAGATTTGGAACAATTCTAGAAGACATGACAGGTGATGCTATCCACCATCAGAGGAAGAACTGTTGAATTGGATGGATGTGAAGCAAATCATACTATCTCGTTGGGTATATTTGTGATTTTATTTTGTGGTTTGGGTTTTGTATGAGTGTGTTCTTACAACAATGACTAATGTGGAAGTGTGTTTTACATAGTAATAAAAAAGAAAAAAGATAAGTTATTAGTCATAATGATGATGATGATAATATTGATGTAAGGAAAGCTATTTCATGGAGCTTGTGCTGAATTGACATTCCTGGCTCTAGCAGACATCCTGAGCTATCTCAGTCCTTGAGTGAGATGGAAGTCATGAATTCTCAAACCAATTCCAGTAAATGATTGTGTCTCAGTGCCGAAAAATGTGCACCTTGAAAATGATGAGAATTTTTTTCATTAACTACTGAATGAGAGAAGTCAATGACTCAATGGGCTTTTAAAAACAAGAAACAGATACCAGAGAAATCTCTTGTTCCAACTCTCCTATGCGGCAGGTAGTGCATGCTTTGTACTACCTAGTTGTAAGAATTAAATAATATTTCTACCCAGATAAATATATTATAAAGTTTATTGGAAAGGGTAGACAATTATTCCTCTAAGTAACCTGACCATGTGGTGCCTACCCTGCATGTCTCTTCTCTCCCCCCGCCACCTTCCTGCTCTATTCTCTTCTAGTTCCTCCCCCCATTCTCTCTCGATTCCCCCACTCAGAAGCCCAAAGCCTTGACTTTTATTGATGTACCCAATGTAGACTGATGCAAAACCTGGAGCAACTGTACTATCTCAGGAATGTTTGAAGGACAGGCTACTCAGGAGGGGAAGGGGATAAAACTTCCTTGACACATAATTTTCCCAAGAGAAGGATGGGAGAAAAGTAGAGAAGGATGGAGTGAATAAGCTCTCCTATACCATTTACCCCCTTACTTCTCCCATATGGATCATTAACTCAAACAAGGCAGCTTGCACCTAGTTCTCAGGCTGCCCTTTCTGCTTTGTATCTCTTTTTCTGAATAGATAAAAAAAAAAAGACATCATTATGCAGATGGATAAGTCCATCTTAGAGACAATCTTGTTAGTTCCAGAGGTCCATGGGGTGGAGCTGACTGGTGGCTACAAAATGTTTATTCAGCAAAGATGAATGAAGCCAACATGGAATTGTTTGAACAGTGAAGAAAAGCAGCAAGAATATAGATTATTTTATGTTCTGATGAGATTTAAGTATCAGCTTCCTATAATAATATAACAGCATTGTAATTATAAGTTGTAAAAGAAATCGATTTTAAATTGTTCTGTAAATACGGGTTATGAGATTTTGTGTCCATTAGCATTTCTTTTTTATGAAGGAAATTAATACTTTTCCTATTTCTAATTTTTCCCAATTTCTAATTCATATAATACATTGAGCACTTTATTACTCCACCATTTTTGGAAGACTGAAACATGAGCCAAATCCAAAACTTAAAATAGAGAAGTTATTTAACTAACTGAAAAGTTTGAGAAAATGGAGTCCAGGCTCAAAATCATTCTATCATTAAAGACCAGGCTCTGAAAGGAGTGAACTCAATTTGGACATGTGTATGGATCCAGAAAAGAGGATCATCCTAGAGTGGAGGAATGGGCACAGTCCCTTAGAGTCTTGGGCCCATCAGAGGAAGCTAATCACAATTACAAATGAGTTCAAGGTGATGGAATATTCTAAAGGAACTATTTTTTTTAAAACCCTTACCTTGCATCTTAGTCTCAATACTTTGTATTAGTTTTAAGGCAGAATAGTGGTAAGGGCTAAGGCAATGGGAGTTAAATGAGACCAGGGTCACACAGCAAGGAAGCATCTGAGGTCAAATTTGAACCAAGGACCTCCCATCTCTGGGATTGACTTTCAATACTGAAAAACTTTCCTATTACAAACAGGGGTAAAAAAAATAGAATACCCTCTAGTTTGACTACATGAATCCTCTAGATTTTAGGGCCCCAAATGTTTTACACAGGGGGCCAGTTCACTGTCCCTCAGACCGTTGGAGGGCCGGAGTATAAAAAAATATATATATGGATAAATCACTATATCGCTGTCTGGAATAGCGGAGGCTGCAGAGCTGGCTGTGATGGGCCTGTCACACCTTTCACAGGCCCATCACTGCCACCACTATACCAGGCAGCAGTATACACATTGCAGAATTCCCTCCTCCAGACTGCTTCTCACCATGCTGACATCTACCACTATGCAGCCACATAATCCTTTGTGCTGCACCTCATTCTCCTTCAGTTACTCTCAGAACAAGCCACCACACAAAGGATTATGTCACCGGAAGTAGTACTGTACATGAGTGATGCTTCGCTTTGTAGCACCGCCACATACAGTGCTCCTCTCACTGACCACCAATGAACGAGGTGCCCTTCTAGAAGTGCGGTGGGGGCCAGATACATGGCCTCGGGGGACCACATGTGGCCCAAGGGTGGTAGTTTGGGGACTCCTGCCCTAAAAGGACCTTGAGGACTCTCATAGGTGTCCAGAACACCTTTTCAAATCTTATTAAAGTAGGGTATACTACTATATTTTCCAGCCTCAGGCACTGTGTGAACCTGGGCAAGTCATTAATCAGTGTCAGTTTTCTCATCTATAAAATGGGTATATTAATGACACCTACCTCCCACAGTAAGAAACCCATTCAGTTATTTGCAAACCTTAAATACTACCTTTTGTTATATTAGATGCTAGCTATCTATACTGTTGCACTTCTTTTGTGAATTGTATTCACTATTCTGCGAGCTGCATCATTCCTGGAGTAATACAAATGGGGTCAATGGTCTAGGACACTGTGTTTTCAGGGGCTACAAGCTATTGGCACTGGGTAGTTACTAAATGGGGCAGAAGCATCAGAGAAACAGGGCACTCAAACAGATAAATCAACCATGACTTAAAAGCCATACACTGACTATCACAGAGTACTTCTATCAAAAGATTTTTATAAGAATCAAATGATTTGACATATTATATTTAATTAACATTTATTTGATTAAATAGTTAATTTAATAATTAGCATTTTATTACTGCTTATAGTATAAAAGAAAGTATACCACTATATGCAAATGGGACCTAGGGCACTATGGAGATTTTCCTGTAATAAAGGGTCAGTGATGCTGCCTATTGGTAGAACTGCACAATTCTGGAAAGACCTATATGAACTGATGCAGAGTAAAATAATCAGGACATTATACACAGGAACTAAATACTGTGGAACAATGAAATGTGATAGACTTTACCAGCAGCAGCAATGCAATGATCCAGGACATTCATAGAGACATAAAAAAGAATGCAGAACAAAAAATATGATTTTTCATTTGTTTATAGGGTATATGATTTAAAGTTTTGGTTTAATAAGATTGTTCATTTACAAAAATGAATAATAAGGAAATCTGTTTTGCATGAAAATAAGTGTATAAGCCAGAAAAAAATAAAAATAAAAGAAGTTCACAGCTCTAAATGTGATAAAAACAATTGGCCAGGAGGAAGATTGTTACCAACAAGACATCTTTTTAGATGCAGAAGGTGTCTGTCATCACCTGCCTTAAGTTGAACAGACATGTAGATGCAAAAATAATAATACCCACTGCTGAGGGCTGAAAAGAACTTAAGTAGGTTCCACAGGCTAACAAACTAGGAAAAACAACAACTATTGGAAACCTTACCCTCTATTGGTCTGTATAAGTTCTGTAGAAGGATTATCCATTGGCATATATTAACATTTTACATCATGTTTTTCTCTGAACTGTATGTTTCTTTACTTTAAGCCCTGTGAACGGGGCTGAAGGGTGTAGGATGGTGACATTTCCATATTTTCTAGGTAAAGCAGTTAGCAAGAATTATGAGAAACATACCTCCAAAGGAATAATGGTCCATCATATCACATAAAAGCCTCTGACACAATGGTAACACAAAAGATATACCCAAGATTAAAATTGTTACATATACACTGGCATTAAAAACTGCTAAAAATGACAACATATGTTCTCTGTTTGCCAGAGACAGTCCTGAGTTACTCCCTTTCTTTAATCCATTCCCATTCTCAATCAAAGGTGTTACTCAAAAAAAAAAATGGTAACCAGGAAAAATATGTACCAGAATGAAGTCTCCCACTATAGAATATAAACTTCATGAAGATATAAACTGCTTTGCTTTTGTTTCTCCCAGGGTCTAACATAATACCTGACATAGCAGACATTTAACAAATACTGATTAATTAATTAGTATTCCCAAATACTCTAAGACAACTAAAATTCAAGAAAATACTCTTTAATAAAGCTGGGGAAAAGCAATATTCTGGACATATCCTGATCTGAGCCTCAGACTAAATATAGTTACTACTGCAGTTATAGCCAGCTAGACATACAGGTCAGAGATATGCTTATCTTCAGGTCCCTGGAAGAGAGTATGAGTCTACTCATCAATGCTCCACATATAGTCAAAAGTCAAGTCACCAAGTTGTCATTGTTTACTAAGGGTGGAGGATGGAGGGCACAAAGAAAGACAAAAATAGCTCCTGTCTTCCATGAGTTTAGTCTAATGAGGGACAAAACACATCAAGAATGGAGTGGTGGGAAACTCTCTTATTTTTGTCCAGTTGACTATGCACTTAAGGAAACCAAAAGAATGGGAAGGGCACTTGGTAAACCACATGGTACCAAACAAAATGACCTACTCTACCTACCTCTTCATCATAGCACTTTTTGTTGAACCTGTAAAACTATCAGAGCAGTTTGAGGCAGACTTAGAACATGCTGAGGGAGCCTCACCACTGCCTGAAATCACCCTGAGGGTCAACTTCAGACATTCCTTAACCAAAGGAGAAAATCAGTTTGGATAACTACATTATTAAACAATTTCAATCTCCATAAGAAATGAGAGAGCTCCATCATGAAAAATATTCACTGAGTAACAATGGATAAATTTAATTTCTCCTCTTCCTTTTTCAAATCACTCATGTTTAAGGAAGAGAGTCACCAAAAAGAAAGATAAACAACCCTTGGTAAGCCCTTGATACCCAGTACCCTGGGCACAGAGCAGAGCTATTCCCCACAGCTTACTTTCTAGAAAACTCCTTTGGTTTCTTACAATTTTCTAAATACTCAGGTGGGACAATCATCCAATTCCCTAAGTTGCTATTTTGAAGCCTCCTAAAGGGATTTCTAGATAATAGGGCAACATATAGAATGAGAATTTCAACAACACCATCAGCAGACAACATAGATGTTCCCCAGTTTACTGTGGAGCACAGACGTTGGAAAGGGGCACCAACAGATGAACCGATGACCTCAAATTCACTGATTTCATTCTTCACTTCTGCACTGGGATTCAGCTAGAACTAATCAGTTGGGTCTTGGCTAGCCTCATGAGATTCAAAAATAATTTTTAAATCCCTCCAGGAACACAACATATGAAGAATCCTTCTGAGAACTCATGATGCTGACATGATGCTTGAGAATCTTGAAGGTACCTGCCTTTATCCTGTCCCATTGACCAGAACTGAACTGTGAATGATTATCTGCTGCTTAATGAACCAGGGGGGTTGAATTCAACCACAGCCACTGAAGACCACACAGTAAGTTTCTAGGAGATAGGCACATGTTGTCCACAAACATCCCCACTATTTACATTTCCAGAGCTTCATATAGCCTTCTGTGTTTTCCTCCATTTTTATGAATCTCTTCCAGTCACTCAGAAAAAGGTCTTTCAATCATTCTACCTAGTTCATTAGTATAGACTATCAAAATCTTATTAGATTACAACAGTGACAGATTCTATTTCCTCATGTTCTTCATTGATTACATCTTCTCTTAATGATAAATTTTCTTTGTGCTTGATGCTCAACAAGGTCCTATCATTAAACACTGGCTAGAAACCCAGCATATGGGAATTTTGTCCTCATTCCAATAGAAAGCAATGACTGATATTCTTGTCCTCCAAACCCCTTGCAAAATACCCTGCCCATTTTAATATCTAATGTCAGAGTGTTCCTGAAAGATTTTGCTAATCCTCTTCCTCATCATAGCTCACACAGAAAGAGTACTTTAAATTTTACCAGCACTATAATTATCTTATCCAACATTACACAAATGTTATACCCATTTTACAGATGTGAAAAATGACATCCAGAAAGATTAGATGAATTGCCCAAGCCTATGGCTTTCATCAATGGTGGGTTAAACCTTCCAACATTTCTGCTCCATAACTCCATAACTCCATAACTTAACTGGAGAAAAATTAAAGCTTCCACGGATGAAATCTCTCATAATCAGATGACTAGTAACTGTCAGAAATGGGATACAAACTCAGATTTTTTCATTTCACATTCATTGCTATTTCTTCTCAGCCATTTGCCTAAGATCAAGTGCCAAAATTCACTGCTTCTAGGCACTATGCTATCTCATTCTCTGCTATAATCCTTCTTGGAATTAGACAAGCCTACCAGTGAGCAACAAGAGTTATAATGCTTAAATGATAACTTAAAACAGTGCTTCTCAAGCTTTTTCATCTCAGTATTATTTAATACTCGTAAAAATTATTTAGGAGTCCAAAGAATTTTGTTTTGTGTGGGTTATATCTATCGATATGTATCATATTAAAAATCAAATGTTTTAGTATTATTAGTGTTATGAAAATACTTTGACTCCATGAATCCTCTAGATTTTAGGGCCCCGAATGTTTTACACAGGGGGCCAGTTCACTGTCCCTCAGACCGTTGGAGGGCCGGAGTATAAAAAATATATATATATGGATAAATCACTATATCGCTGTCTGGAATAGCAGAGGCTGCAGTGCTGGCTGTAATGGGCCTGTCACACCTTTCACAGGCCCATCACTGCCACCACTATACCAGGCAGCAGTATACACATTGCAGAATTCCCTCCTCCAGACTGCTTCTCACCATGCTGACATCTTCCACTATGCAGCCACATAATCCTTTGCGCTGCACCTCGTTCTCCTTCAGTTACTCTCAGAACAAGCCGCCACACAAAGGATTATGTCACTGGAAGTAGTACTGTACATGAGCGATGCCACAGTTTGCAGAACCGACACATACAGTGCTCCTCTCACTGACCACCAATGAAAGAGGTGCCTCTTCCGGAAGTGTGGTGGGGGCCAGATACATGGCCTCGGGGGACTGCATGTGGCCCAAGGACAGTAGTTTGGGGACTCCTGCCCTAAAAGGATCTTGAGGGCTCTCCAAGGTGCCCAGAACACCCTTTCAAAACTAATCATTAAATTAGGGTATACTACTATATTTTCCAGCCTCGGGCACTGTGTGAACCTGGGCAAGTCATTAACCAGTGTCAGTTTTCTCATCTATAAAATGGGTATATTAAAGACACCTACCTCCCAGAGTAAGAAACCCATTTAGTTATTTGCAAACCTTAAATACTACCTTTTGTTATATTAGATGCTAGCTATCTATACTGTTGCACTTCTTTTGTGAATTGTATTCACTATTCTGTGAGCTGCATCATTCCTGGAGTAATACAAATGGGGTCAATGGTCTAGGACACTGTGTTTTCAGGGGCTACAAGCTATTGGCACTGGGTAGTTACTAAATGGGGCAGAAGCATCAGAGAAACAGGACACTCAAACAGTTTAAAAGCCATACACTGCCAGTAAAGACCTGAGGCTTATTGACATCTACTGGCTCTTCAACCAGACCCAACATAAGTTATATATTGCCTTTATGTTGTAATATCTTTTTTCTTTAAGGCTAAAAATAGTATTTTAATCTTTCTCTATAGAAATAAGAGCACTGAACACTGAGTCAAAAGACTTGATTGTAAACTCTTTCACAAACTTCTTGCCTGACCTTCAACAAATTATTTCCCTTCTCTGAATCTCAGTTTCCCCATATCTTAAATTAAGGTGGTAATGGGCAGCTAAATGGCTCAGTGGACAGAGAGACAGGGCTGAAGTTGAGAGGACATGGCTTCAAATCAGATATTTCCTACCTTTATGAACTTGGGCAAGTCACTTAACTAACTTAACTAACAACTTAACCAGTTGTCTAGTCCTTACCACTCTTCTGCCTTGGAACCAATTTGATTCTAAGAAAGAAAGTAAGGGCTTTTTAATTGATTAGTTAATTTCTTAAAGAGTCAGACACAAGTCTGTCCCAATGCTCCCCCATCTTGTTTACAAATATTCTCTAAAGTTTCTTCTAGCTATATTATTTGCGCAAGGTTCATGATTCAACCTATATTAAACTGCTGAAGACAGATCATTTCAGGCTAATTTGCCTTGTCCTCATTTCCCTCATTCCTGGAGAAGTAGACTGGGGCTCCTAAATTCCTAGGAAAATAACTAGGTAGTACTATGTATTTTATTATTAGGTGTTGCAGAAGATGGCAGTAAACAAATTATTTATTCTTTCTTTCTATTCTGGGAGGAAGGGAAATAAGGAAAGGTAACTATGCCTTCTCTGCCTAATGTTATACACTTTTGCCATGAAGGGAGATTCCCAACAGATCTTCTGAAAAGTCATCACTTCTAAAAGCCATGATCACATTTTTAAAATGGAATCTCTGTCTGCTGCCACTGAGCCAACAATGGAGATGAGACAAGAAGAAAGAGTTCCCCAGTTAAATGTGTCACCATTCACATTTAACTTCCACACTGTTTTGCCTGGGTCTATTCAAGGAATCACCAACATTATTTGGGCTAGGTGTCCCCCCACACCCAATAATTTTTTTTAAACCCTTACCTTATGTAGAGTCAATACTGTATATTGGCTCCAAGGCAGAAGAATGGGTAAGGGCTAGGCAATAGGGGTTAAATGACTTGCCTGGGGTCACATAGCTGGGAAGGGTCTGAGGTCAAATTTGAACCTAGAACCTCCTATCTCTAGGCCTGACTCTCGATCCACTGAGCCACCCAGCTGCCCCACACTCACACACACACAAAATACTTGTAAAGTGTCTTTAGCATGAAAAATGGCTCCTTGGCTGCAAAGAAGAGGCTCCTATTGAACCTGATAATGAGATGGGGAGGGGGGGGAATGAAATAAAGAAAATAAAAGGAGAGAAGCTTCAACAGAGTAGAATCCCACTTGACTGGCACAAGTATTAACCAATATAGAGAATGTGAAAGATCAGGTAGTCCAAACACTTCATTTGATAAGTGAAGAAATTGATGCCCAGAGAGTTGAAGTGTTTTCACCTTGAAGGCATATGGCTATCACAAAAGATTTAATCCAAATCCTGACTCCAAATTCAATCTGTTTTCAAAACTCTTCAAAAACACCTCCTCCACAAGGCCTTTCTTGATGGCCACAATTGTTACCCACTGCCTAAAACTAAAATTATATTGTATAGAAATATACAAATTTTTTTATTCATTTATCTGTGTGCATGATCTTTTCATCCCACTAGAACACAATCTTGGTGATGACCAAATTGTGTTTTCACTCTTTATCATCCTCTCCTGAGCTATTTTATAAAACTATCCTTGAATTTTTTTTAAGTTGTATAAACTTTGAGATGATATTCTCTCATAAAAGCCTTGTAAAAGATTTGGCACAGATCCCTTTGTATGTACTTAACCTAGTAGAGATCTACTTCTTAATCTTTAAGTCTAGAATATCATTTCTACTTTTTGGTGATATGGTTCAAATGAGGTGGTTGCATTGTCATTGCTGATAAAAGATCATTATAAAAGTGCAGTTAAGTCTGTTCCATTTCCATCAACTTTTCCTATTACCATTTTCATCTACGAATACTCTTAAGAACATTAAAGGAGCTCAGTGGCTCAGTGGATAGACTGCTGGACCTGGAGTCAAAAGTTAGGAAGACCTAAGTTCAAATCTAACCTCAGATACTCACTAATTATGTGACTCTCAGCAAATCAACCAACTTCTGTTTGGCTCACTTTACTCATCTATAAATCTTCCCAAGGTTTTTTTGAGGATCAACTAAAATAATATTTGTAAAGTAATTACCATACTGCCTAGCACATAATGGGCACTATAAAATATAAAATATGATCATCATCATCATCATCATCATGATTGAGATAGTGTAGCTCAATTGAGTCATGCCAAGATTCTATGGACTAATTTCTATCCTTAATGCTATTTGACAGTTTATAATACTAAACAGTTTGTAACCTTCCATCATCTTTTTCCATAGCATTTTACATAGATATTTGTATGATAAACCAATGTTGTCCTTGGCTGCCCTATCTCTCCACTTGGCAAGGAACTTTTTTTTTGTTTTAATTGTTTGCTGCAATTAAATCCCAGTGTCTTCTTTTCTTCAATATTCTTTCTTCTAATTTATTTTGACCTTTGATTTAACCATTTGATGGATTGATCTTACCTAAAGAACTATGTCTTCAACAACTGTAATTTGTAGCTTCCTGTCAACTAAGGTATAGTCAATGTTATTTTTTCATTTGTAAAATTGATCGGTACACAAGATTATCATTTTTATCTCATATAAAAGAATATGCAAGATATTAAAGCAGAAGTCTTCTAATGAATTCACAAACATTTCTCCTTTTTCAATTGTCAAATTCAAACAATATTTTTATTCAGTCTCTCCATTACCTCCACACACCATAGATAGCATTATCGAGTAAAATATATAGATTATGTCTTTTGTCTGTCTATTTCTCAGTTGATTCTCTGAAGATAATGACAATTTTCAATGTACTTTTCATCTTCCTCCCCAGCACATTCAAGTAACTGAGTATTAAAATGTATTTGTACTTAATTGGAAAGGTGACATTCTCTATAGCTCCATCCTCTACAACAGATTGTTGGTATCATATTTACAATTAGGTGGCACAGTGGTGGACTCTGAGTCTGAAAGACCTAAATTCAAATACAGCCTCTGATACTTTCTGCTTAGATGTGTAATCCCAGGCAAGTCATTTATCTTTCATCTGGCTCAGTTTCTTCAACTATAAAATGAGGATAATAATAGTACCCATCACTCAGTCTGACTGTGAAGATAACATGAGATAACATTTGCAATGCACTTTAGAAATCTTAAAGCATTGTATAATGCTAGAAATCACTATTATTGGATGATATTTTACATAAATTCACTATAACCACACTCTTGTGCTGAAATTACCATAAGCTTATGATCATAACCTGAAGCAATTTTTGTTATTGGTTTTATGGACACAAGTCAAACCAATTCTCTGATTATATCTCCAATGCCTCAGACATGATTTAATTTACATTCTTTTTTTAATGAGGAGATTATTTAATTTTTTCCAAATTAAGGATGTTTTTTAGTGGATGAATATTTATATTAAACTAAGAACACAATCCACCCAATTCTTCAAATATTGTTTAACTTTGAGAAAATGTATTGTTGATGATGTCTCATTTTGCCCACCCAGAAAATGGACATCCCCCCCGTTGGGGGGGGGGGGGTAGGGCAAAATGTAGTAAATAATAAAGACATAAATACATATGAAATTTTGGTATAAAAGCTGTTTTGGGCTGAACTAATTAAAATATTAGCCCCTATCTTTTTTAAAAACAATATTTTATTTGGTCATTTCAAAACATTATTCATTGGAAACAAAGATCATTTTCTTTTCCTCCCCCTCCCCAACTCTCCCATAGCCGACATGTGATTCCACTGGGTTTCACATGTGTTCTTGGTTCGAACCCATTTCCATGTTGTTGGTATTTGCATTAGAGTGTTCATTTAGAGTCTCTCCTCAGACATGTTCCCTTAACTCCTGTAATCAAGCAGTTGCTTTTCCTCGGTGTTTTTACTCCCACAATTTGTCCTCTGCTTGTGGATAGTGTTTTTTCTCCTAGATCCCTGCAGATTGTTCAGGGACATTGCATTGACACTAATGGAGAAATCCATTACGTTCAGTTGTACCACAGTGTATCAGTCTCTGTGTACAATGTTTTCCTGGTTCTGTTCCTTTCGCTCTGCATCACTTCCTGGAGGTTGTTCCAGTCTCCATGGAATTCCTTCACTTTATTATTCCTTTTAGCACAATAGTATTCCATCACCAACATATACCACGATTTGTTCAGCCATTCTCCAATTGAAGGGCATCCCCTCATTTTCCAATTTTTGGCCACCACAAAGAGCACAGCTATGAATATTCTTGTACATGTCTTTTTCCTTATTATCTCTTTGGGGTACAAACCCAGCAGTGCTATGGCTGGATCAAAGGGCAGACAGTCTTTTATCGCTCTTTGGGCATAGTTCCAAATTGCCTTCCAGAATGGTTGGGTCAATTCACAACTCCACCAGCAATGAATTAGTGTCCCTACTTTGCTGCATCCCCTCCAGCATTCACTACTTTCCTTTGCTGTCATGTTAGCCAATATGCTAGATGTGAGGTGATACCTCAGAGTTGTTTTTATTTGCATCTCTCTGATTATAAGAGATCTAGAACACTTTTTCATGTGCTTATTAATAGTTTTGATTTCTTTATCTGAAAACTGCCTATTCATGTCCCTTGCCCATTTATCAATTGGAGAATGGCTTGATTTTTTGTACAATTGATTTAGCTATTTGTAAATTTGAGTAATTAAACCTTTGTCAGAGGTTTTTATGAAGATTGTTTTCCAATTTGTTGCTTCCCTTCTGATTTTAGTTACATTGGTTTTGTTTGTACAAAAGTTTTTTAATTTGATGTAGTCAAAATTATTTATTTTACATTTTGTGACTCTTTCTAAGTCTTGCTTGGTTTTAAAGTCTTTCCCTTCCCAAAGGTCTGACATGTATACTATTCTGTGTTTGCCTGATTTTTTTATAATTTCCTTCTTTATGTTCAAGTCATTCACCCATTTTGAATTTATCTTGGTGTAGGGTGTGGGGTGTTGAACCAAACCTAATCTCTCCCACACTGCCTTCTAATTTTCCCAGCAGTTTTTATGAAATAGTGGATTTTTGTCCCAAAAGCTGGGATCTTTGGGTTTATCGTATACTGTCTTGCTGAGGTCACTTGCCCCAAGTCTATTCCACTGATCCTCCTTTCTGTCTCTTAGCCAGTACCAAATTGTTTTGATGACTGCTGCTTTGTAATATAGTTTGAGATCTGGGACTGCAAGGCCACCTTCCTTTGTATTTTTTTTTCATTATTTCCCTGGATATCGTTGATCCTTTGTTCTTCCAAATGAACTTTATTATGGTTTTTTCTAAATCAGTAAAGAAATTTTTTGGAAGTTCAATAGGTATGGCACTAAATAGATAAATAAGTTTGGGTAGGATGTTCATTTTTATTATATTGGCTCGTCCTACCCATGAGCAGTGAATGTTCTTCCAATTGTTCAAGTCTAGTTTTAGTTGTGTGGAGAGTGTTTTGTAGTTGTGTTCATATAGTTCCTGTGTTTGTCTCAGGAGATAGATTCCTAGGTATTTTATTTTGTCTAAGGTGATTTTGAATGGGATTTCTCTTTCTTTTTTGCTGCTGAGCTGTGTTGGAAATATATAGAAATGCTGATGACTTATGCTGGTTTATTTTGTATCCTGCAACTTTGCTAAAGTTGTTGATTGTTTTGATTAGCTTTTTGGTTGAATCTCTAGGATTCTTTAAGTAGACCATCATGTCATCCACAAAGAGCAATAACTTGGTCTCCTCCTTGCCTATTTTAATGCCTTCAATTTCTTTTTCTTCTCTAATTGCTACTGCTAGTGTTTCTATGTACAATGTCAAATAGTAGAGGTGATAATGGGCATCCTTGTTTCAGTCCTGATCTTATTGGGAATGCATCTAGTTTATCCTCATTGCAGATGATATTAGCTGATGGTTTTAGATATATACTGTTTATTATTTTTAAGAATGACCCTTCTATTCCTATGCTTTCTAGTGTTTTTAGTAGGAATGGGTGTTGTATTTTATCAAAGGCTTTTTCTGCGTCTATTGAGATAATCATGTGATTTTTGTTGGTTTGCTTGTAGATATGGTCAATTATGTGGATGGTTTTCCTAATATTGAACCAGCCCTGCATCCCTGGTATAAATCCTACTTGATCATGGTGGATGACCCTTCTGATCACTTGCTGGAATCTTTTTGTTAGTATCCCGAGGTTTCTGTTCTTTGAGAAGAAAGAACTACACTTTAAGGGGGGAGGGATCCTGGCCTCCCTGAGCTCTGAGGGCTCCTGATGGGATTAAGTTCAGATGGGTTGGACTGGATGTGGCCCGAAGCAAAAAAAAGAACCTCCACTGCAGTCTGTGTTGGATGCCCTGAGTCTGGCCCAGGTTACTTTTCAAGGTACACCCTTCGGAGCAACCCCTTTGCCAGCCCCTAGGTTTCTGTCCTTTCAGAAGCTCTGAGGGCTCCTGATGGGATTAGGTTCAGCTGGGTTGGACTGGATGTGCCCTGAAGCAGGGACCTCCGGTGAGACTCAGATGGAAGGACCCAGCCAGGGGGCTACAGGCTCCCCCTGTCTCTCTCTGTTTCCCTGCCTTCTGTGTTGGGCACCCCCCGAGACTGGCACAGGTTGCTTTCAAGATGCGCCCTTCAGAATAGCTGGCCCTGAGGCCCTTTTGCAGGCCCTGAGGTTCCCACTGCTGCCATGGGCTCAGTGCTCTGGGTTGGGGGGGATGTGTCCTGGGACCTTCCTTCTGCCTTCCCCTTAGATCCAAGTGATCTAGGATTCTGGCTTTTGGGGGGTGTACCTTTTGATCCGAGTCCAGAAGGAGGGTTCCCCGGGTCTATCCTGTTGTTCAGTTTGAATTTTGGTGCCCTAGGAGCATTCAGTTTGTGATCAGTAAGGAAGGGTTTTCAGATTTCTGAACTTTTGCTGCCTCTAAGCTGCCATCTTGACCAGAAGTCTCTTAATTTACATTCTTAACAAAACTTTGTCTGCTGCCTTCATTTAACATGGAAATAATGATTTTCATGTTAATAATATGACAATGGACAATCTCACTGGATGTTGTCATTTTCTTTTGCACTAACTCATATGTAAAACGTAAAAAATTAACTAATTTTACATATAAAATAAAAGGGATACCTCATCACTGGAAGAAATTTTTTCCTATTGGCAGTCATTGACAAATAACTCATCACTTAGTGTTCAACTAACTGGTAGTGAGTGCCTCCAAATTTAGCAAATTTGAGCTTGAAACACAAATATAAATAAATCATTTCCAAAATCTTGGATTTTGCAGAATTTATGTGCCTTTTATGCAGTCTTCAAGAACTCAATCTCTCCTTCACAATACAAAATACTAGAGTATGATTTTTGGAAGAAAAAGAGCATCAACTCACATTTATACAAACTTTAATGTCAATCAGTAAATAAACATTTATTAAGCACCTTGTAAATGTGTCAAGCACTGGCACTGGACTCAGCAATAGATGTTTTACATAATGTTTTATGTAGCACTTTCTTTAACAATAACCTTAGAAGTCACATGAATATTGTTGTTCCCTTTTTATAGAAAATAATACTTAGAGCTAGAATGTTTGAAGTGAGTTGTCCAGGGTCACACAGCTAGTAATTAGCTTAGAGCTTTTTTTCCTAATTCAAAGATCACTGACCTCTACACTATACCACATATGCAGGACACCAATTAGTTTTATCAATCATTTGCACCATAATAAACCAAAGACAAAGAGTTCCAAATGTTTTTCAGATCTTTAGTCAAAGAATGCATATCTCTCATCTGAAGGACCAACCTTATTAAATTTAGAGAGGTATATCATCAGAGAGTTGTCCAATGAATGTTTTCAGCTACATAAGCTCACAATTAACATATCCTGAAGAATGGAAGGATTATATAGTAGGCATCAATAAAACAAGTACTGTTATAGAAAAAATCAAATCCTTGCAGTATTGAATTGATCTAAGGAAAAGTCCTAATCTACTAGTTTTGGAAATACTCCCTAAAAAATATGTTTTTTTCTTCCGGCTTGATATCTCTCTGTCTAAGTGAAGACACAAAATTTCTCCTTAAAGTTCCTATGCTTATATCATAGCCTCTTTCTCTAGGTCCTCCTCACCTCTAAAACTGTGATTTAGTTCTGTGATCGATTGCCATCCTTCTCTGGTTTCTCTTTATCTCCAGTTTTCTACATGTCTTCACCATTCTTCAGGTGAGACTACTCCAGGGGATGGAGAGAACAAATAGCACTCCAGTGACAGAGTTCATCCTTACAGGGATTCCTTACCCACCCAAGCTGAGGACATTCCTTTTTTTATTCTTCTTGGTCATATACACTCTGACACAAATGGGCAATCTTATCATCTTCCTCACAGTCTGTATTGACCCTCAACTCCATGCCCGTCCTATGTATATCTTCCTTGGTGCCCTGTCTGTCATTGACATGGGGATCTCCTCCATCATTGTTCCACGGCTCATAATGAACTTCACTCCTGGCATTAAACCTATCTCATTTGGTGGGTGTGTAGCTCAGCTCTATTTCTACCATTTCCTGGGTAGCACTCAGTGCTTCCTTTACACTCTGATGGCCTATGATAGATACCTGGCCATATGCCGACCTCTACACTACCCTGTCCTAATGACCTCAAAGATGTGCTGCTTGATGGTGACAGGAGCATGGGTAGCTGGCTCTATCCATGGTGCTATCCAAGCCATACTCACTTTCCGCTTACCATACTGTGGTCCCAACCAGGTAGATTATTTTTTCTGTGACATTCCTGCAGTGCTGAGGCTGGCCTGTGCTGACACAACTGTTAATGAACAGGTAACTTTTGTGGACATTGGAGTGGTAGTTGCCACTTGCTTCTCTCTAATCCTGCTCTCCTACATATATATCATCCGAGCCATCTTAAGAATCCGCACTGCTGATGGGAGACAACGTGCCTTCTCCACTTGTGGAGCCCATGTGACTGTGGTAACAATTTACTATGTGCCTTGTGCCTTTGTCTACCTGAGACCAGAAGCCAACAGCCCCTTAGATGGAGCAGCTGCTCTGTTCCCCACAGCCATCACTCCTTTTCTTAACCCCTTGATCTACACTCTGAGAAACCAAGAGGTAAAATTAGCTCTGAAGCGAATGGTAGGTGACCGAACAACTATGAGTAAGAACTGAATGATTTTGACCTATTTGAGACTCACTCATATCTCAAAGATTTGAATATTAAGGATAAGTGAACTTATCAAAGACAAACATACCAATATTGAATTGCGGGAATGTCTACTCAAGGCATGTGAAGACCTCGACCAGCAGAACGGGCAACTGAGAAGATTCCAACAGAGATGAAGGGAGCAAAAGTTTCACTAAACATTGAAGAAACTAACATCACTCACTGAATTCCAGGTCATTACCAGACATTTTGATTTGACTTGACATTGTCTTCCCATTGGAACTTTCTGCCTGCAGACTCTATTTGACCTACATGTTCTCAGCTTTCTGCTTCTTTCAAATACTCAGTTTCAGTTTCCTGTTTCCCTATCTCCTAATTCTAATTCCATCTGAGTTCTATCCTCATTATCATCCTCATTACTATGTTTATTTTGATCTTTACAATTTGTGCAGGAGACTATATCTTCTGTGACTGAAAGAGAAACTTACAACTTAGTGTACAACTGTGCCTCAGTTGAATATAATTTATGTTCAAAATCAAAAGGCATCAGGGATATTATTTTGATCCTCTTTGAGTACAAAGGACAACAACCTGCCAACAGAATCAGAGACCTATTAGACACCTATTAGTTTAGAGACCTATTAGTTTGGTTCTACAAGAAATGAAATCAACATTCATCAATTTAAGCAAAATTGCTCCTCCTCCTGTTAGGTTCTCATAGTGCTTAATAAATGGCATTAAAATGTAGTGTTTGGTCAATGTACCAAATGTGCCAGTTTGACAGCAGGTAATAATGACTTTTTCAGTATGAAGAAAAAAAATAAATTTTCCATTTAAAAAACTTTATTGTGGCTTTGGATAAAGTGTTTTTCAAAATGTAATGATGTATGAAAAAATACTCTTTAAGTAATCATTTGCAAAGTGTTTTCTTTCAATGCAGGCTATTTCCTAAGCAAAGAACCTGCATGCAGCAAAAGTAGAAGATGGGTTTTAATTTCATGTAACACTTAACAGACAAGGAAGCTGAAAATTCCTGTTTTGTGTATAGTTGGAAAATATTGAACCCCTAAAACTATATTAACCAAAATTCCTTTCTGTATTAACTAGAATCCTTTTCCCTTTTTCTGCTACCTCATGTTTAGGAGATGGTATTTAAGTTTGCTATGACTCCTCCCACACTCTCTTTTACTTGTACCTAGGCTAAGTTCAGGTAGTTCCTTTACTTTCATTATTATTAATAAAACTTTATAAAATATAATATTTAGTTATTGACTATTAATTTTTTAAAACTCATGTTTGAAAAACTTTGTCTCATAAAACACTTCCAGGGATTTTCTATCTCATGCAATTAATCCCTCCAAGACTTCTCATACAGGGAAATTCTTGACTATATCTTCCCCCAAATCCTCCATATACAGTCTACCCAATGTACCCTTAAACTTCCTCTAGATATGATTGGTAGGCTCATTTTGTTGGCACATTTGACATCTTGTGGGCACCTAAACTGTCTGATCATTATATTTCCCTATTTCTACATAACTAGCTCTTATATATGATTATATTTTGGTACCACTACTGTCCAAAAGATATCATTGGCAAAAGTTGTAATCTAATCATACTCTTCTAATAAGGAATAATAGTTATGTTGATGCATTCTCTCAGGATAGATATGCCCTTATGTGAATGTAGTATTGTTTTGTTTGTTTGTTTGGTTGGTTGGTTGGTTGGTTGGTAGGTTGGGTTATTTCCCTTCTGCCTAATGTAAGGGAAGGAGCAAGAGATGAGCAGGGAACTTGAAAACAAAAGGTTAGAGAAAAACTGGGGCAGAAAAACTGGGGCAGTGGCATTGAAGAGAGTTAAAAGAACCACATACCCATAAAAAGCCCTTTTTTTGCTCTAAATTAAGAAAAATCAAGGTAGATTTCCAATGGTAATGCTAATAAAAGTTCTGAATAATTTTAGGAATTAGAGTAAGTTTAGTGAGAAAGGTAATGAAATGTACCTTGGCATTTGATTTTCTTTTATGCTTGCTCCATAAAATTATTGATTTTCTTGATTATATGTTTATATTTTCACAGAGAAATTTATAAAAAATAAAAAATATTTGAATATCCATGTAGTAGAAAAATGAGCTGGATTTAGAATCAGAGTTTAAATTCATGACTCTGCCATGTGATCACTGATATACATACATATATTGGTTTCAGGGGATAGTAATTTATTTAGGCTAGTAAGCTGGTTTAGGAAGGCTACCCAAGCCCAGGGCAGGCAGACCCTGAGCTAATAAATACAGACAATTATATAACACAGGGACAGTTGGTTGTATTTAATAAACAAGGGAAGGTGAAAAGAAGGTTTGGAAGGATCTAAACTATGTTCAATCTACCTATACCCATCAGATCTAAATATCCCTTCACAGGGATTTCTTCTTAGTGAACTTCCTACTCTAATTCTCCCTAACCACCAAATCTACAGGCCTTAATCTTAACTAAAACTCTCAATTAAACCCCCTTTGTTAGATTTAAGGAAAGGATCTGTGTAAGGCTTTGATAGAGCTAGGGAAGTTCTTAGATCCAAAAAGGATCCAGACTCAATATCACAATCTCTGTAGATGGATCAGGTTCACCAGGAACTGCCCCAATGAAATACAGCAATCAGGAACCAGGAAAGGACAGGATTAGCAGCAAGGAAATTTGCAGCTACCACCTTCAAAGATTCTCCAGAGAGCCAGCTAACAGACTTGGTCCCAGTCTAACCCTCCTCCAAAGTTCCAGAATCTTCCTGCTGGTCTCATGCCACTTCTCTCTGCAAACTTCAACACTTTCCTTACAACAATACTGTATAAACTTCAACAGATCAATTCATCTCTTTGAACCTCAGCTTCTTCATTGAAAGCAACTGAAAACATTAATCTATATTGACCTCTGAGGTTCACCAAAAACTATGAATTTGTCATCCTCACAGATAAGCCACAACAGCACCATACATTGCTTAGGGCATTTGGCCACAAACTAGAAAATATTGCCACCTGGTGGCAAGTTTAACTCTTTATAAACAGATTATAATCCAATTTCTAGATAATCAATGAATATTGGTTGAATTAATGAAGTTAACAAGAGTTAAGAGCATTCTGAGTTTTTACATATGAACTTAAATATGCAACATAAGAAAAGGAGTTTCCTTTCCATCCTCATACTTGTTCCCTCAGTGGGATGTCCTAGTATGAGACTGATCTCTTTTTCCAAAGGAAGACAGAGCTGGCTAACCCTATACAAACATGAAGGAGTGAAAATATGTTAGAGAGAAAATATATTGAACAGAAAAGTGACTCATGCTGTCTAACAATTGTCAGTCTTCCACAGAGGTAGATCACATTTGTAAGAGAATTTTCTGGTTCTGACATCAGCAGCAGCATCCCACTGTATGTTCCTGCATATACCGGAAGGCAGGGAGGACAATTGTGTGATGATGGCAGAAAAGGACACAAGATTATCTCACTCTCCAAATTTCTCCACAAATATTCAAAAATAATACCTCAAATTCAACTCTAAAACAGCAGAAATAGTTAAGACTTGAGGGAGAAACAGTCTAGATAAGGACAACTTGTGTGGAAGGTCTCTGAACTCCCATTTGGTAGTTTCCCCTGAATGAAGTGCAAACATCCCTAGGAAAACATCATGGAATCAGCACAGAATAAGTCTTGGGGGCCATTGTCTATGTGAGCAGGCAGTCTCACTTTGTTAGCTTCACTAGGGAGGTTATATCCCAAAGGCAAATACCACCAGAATCAACAAGAAACCTTGGGGTAACTGGTGGCCCCAACTCTGGAGATTTCCACTAACCCATCGGGCAGGGGTTGGTGGCCAACAAAAAAAAATTTGTGGCCCAGAAATGTTGGGAAAAAAAAAGTCAATTGGAAAAAGAGATACAAAAACTCACCAAAGAAGAAAGAATATAGAGAAAAGAAAATAACTCATTCAAAATTAGAATTGCAGAAGGGAAGTTAGTGACTTCTTAAGATAAGACTGAAAAAATAAAAGAGAATATAATGCATCTTATTAGAAAGACAACTGACCTGGAAAAAAATGAGGAAAGACAATATAAGAATTGCCAGACTATCAAAAAGGTGTGCTTTTAAAAAAAGAGAGATTTCAAGAACTGTTTATAAAGAGTTAAATTTGCCACCAGGTGGCAATATTTTCTAGTTTGTGGCCAAATGTCCTAAGCAATCTATTTATGGTATTGCTGTGACTTATCTGTGAGAATGACAAATTCATAGTTTTTAGTGAACCTCCAGGCAAGGACTAATGGGTAAAATTGAAATGGAAAAAATACACCCATTACCACCAGAAAGAGACCCAAAGATGAAAAATCACAGGAAAATTATTGCAAAGTTCCATAGTTCCCAGTTGAGACAATACTATAAGTCATCAGAAAAAAAAAAAAACAAATTTTAAAACTGTGAAGGAGTAATAAAGATAGCAGCTCAACATTAAAATAATGAAAGGCATGGAAAAAATATTTCTAAGAGCAAATGATGTGGGTTACAATCAAAAATAGCATATCAGCCATATCTACATTATGCAGAATATATAAGTATATATATATATATACATATATATATAAAGTATATAAGATTATGAGTCATTCCCCAACTGATGAATGGTCAAAAGATATAAATACAGTTTTAATGAATAAATCAAACTTACATATAACTATATAAAAACACTCCAAATCCTTCTTAATTAGAGAAATGCAAATCAAAACAACCCTGAAATATTTCACACCTATCAGATTGGCTAAAATGATAAAAAGGCAAAGTGACAAATTGGAAGGATGTAGGAAAATGGGGATGCAAATATACTATTGGTGAAACAATGAAGTGATCCAACCATTTTGTAGAGCAATTTGGAATTATGCTTAAAGAGTTATAAATCTATGGGTACCATTTGACTCAGCAATACCACTATTAGGTTTATTTCCTAAGGTGATTGGAAGAAAAAGGAAAAGAACCTATATATTCTAAAATATTTATGGCAGCTCTCTTTGTGGTGGCAAAGAATTAGAAATTGAATTCCCCATCAACTGGGGAATGACTAAACAAATTGTGGTATATGATTGTAATGGAACACTGTGATACTGTAATAAATGATGACCAGATTAATTTTGAAAAAACTTGGAAAGACATACATGAAATTATGAAGAATGAGATGAGCCGAACCAAGAAAATATTACATACAGGAAGAGAAATATTGTTTGAATATTCATCCAAGTCCACCTCCAGAAAAAAGAATTCATAAATAGAAATAAGACAGTTTTATGTATATAAATATATATATATATATATACATATATGCATGCTTTTCTCAGATGATGTCTTCTCTAGTTGGGGGAGGAGTGCGAAGGAAGGGGAGAGTTAACTGGGTATTTTAATGTTAACAAATCAATAAAATTTTTTTAATGAAGAAGACTAGAAAAGTAGAATGCAAATGAGACAGTCAAAGAATGAGTCAAATGTGTGCGTACATACACACATACAAATACATATGTGTATATATCCTTCACATATATTACCAACACATATATCTATGTGTGCCTGTGAATATATTCATGCATGACTTATGACACTTCTAGACAGACTCATGTGGCGAGAAATAATCTACATAAGCAAAACACACACTATACAGCTACAAACCAAAATATTTATACCAGCCCTTTAAATGATAGCAGAAAATTGGGAAGAAAATAAGTATCTATTGATTGGAGAATGGCTGAGTAAATTATGATGCATTATATAATAAAGTATGACTGTGCTTAAAGAAATGATGAAAATAGAAAAGCATAGAAAGACTTAGATGAACTAAAGGGAAAAAGTAAGTAGAGCCAAGAAAACAATTATCCACAATAACTGCAATTTAAATAAAAACAACCGCCACTATGAAACGACTGAAAACAAATGTTGCAAAATGATAAAGAATCAATCTGACTCCAAAGGTGGGATATAATACACTTCTCCCATCCTTTACAGAAGAATGCAATTCATGAGGGCAGAACAGTGAGGAAAAAAATGTCAGATATATTTAGAAGTTTTGCTGAATTTTTGTCTCTTTTCTACTATTAATTTTTCTTTCTTTTTTTTCTCTTTTTCAAAAATCTTTGTTATAAGGGATGAGTCTCTGGGAGGAGAGAACAGAAGGGATAGGCAGGGAACTCTTAATCAATGTAAAACAAACTATAGCAATAAAAATCTATTAAGACAAAATTTTTAAAGATAGGGGCTGTGGACTATAAAAGTGGACTAGAACTTCCTCTCCCTACTTTGGGGAAAGAAGCCCCAAAGCAAAGAAGAATACTATCAGAAATGCCTAGCAATAAGCAGCATATAACAGCTCAGGTGAGATCCCCGGTAGAGGGCAGTGAGGCAAAAAAGAGACAATGGCAAAGGACTTCAGGTCATTAGAGAAATTAGCTCATCTACTGAAATTATTATAATTATTGAAATGCATTGGAAACTACAACACCTATGGCTTGAATTTCCCTGACTGTGGGCACCTATTTCCCACTTAAATATCTCTTTATTTGTATTTTTTGGCAATACATCTTCCCTGAATGTATTCTCTCCTTCGATGGCAGTGTAGATACCTGGAAGAGACTATACCCTGTATATCTGGAGGATCTTTTCTCAATGTTTATTTTGGGATGTGATTTAGTTAAATGTCTTTTGCTTTGAATAAAGTATCTTCTGATTATTCTAGTAAATAAATGCATCTAAGGGGGCTCATGAACTATACTTTTATAATTATGTTGACTCACAAGATGCTAGACTTGGAGTTAATATGGACTTGTATTCAAATCCTACTTCTGCCACTTTTTAGCTATAAGACCATGGCTAAGTCTCTTACCCTCAGTCTGTTTATTCATCTATACAGTGGGAATAATAACACTTGTGGTTCTTATGAGATATATGGACCAACAATTTCATCAATATTGAGAACTCCCAGAGAGTCACACTGAGCAATTAAATGACTTGCCCAGAGTCACACACCTACTATTTGTCAGAAGCAGGGCTTAAATATAGTTCATTCTGCTTTATAGTTGTAAGGGATAAATTTGGGGTTTTTTTTAACTAAACATAAATTTAGTTGGTCACCAGGGATTAATTCAAATCCCAATGGTGGTTTAATTAATATAGAGGGAAGGAATTAAGAAGAAGAGAGAGGGAAAAGAGTATAAGATTTCTCCGGCCTAGCCTGAGCCAAGGGGAGTTCAGAGACCTTCCAGTCACAAGGCCTCCTCCAAGACGAGGGGCCTCCTAGGAGGATGGCATTTTTAGGAAAGGGAAAGGGAAAAAAAAGGAATCAGCCTAAACTCTGAGAGAGCTCAGGGAAGATACCTTACCTAACCCACGCCAAAATGTCAATACACCAAAACACTGCCATGAGCTAAACCTGAACAAGAGCTACAGACACACCAAGATGCCAAGATGCCCAGCACACTGCCACCAGCCACGTCTCCGCCATGAAAGAGAGTCAGAACCACCTCTCCATGAAAAAAGCTGAGAGAGAGGAAATAATGCAAAATATATAGACTGTTTTTTTACATCACTTCCTGCTTCTCACATGTACCAATGGTAGCTTAAGCTTGACTTAGGACAGCCCAGGGGGTTTTCCAGTTGTTTCTTATTTGTCACTTTGCTAGCACATGTCTGTCATAGACCATCCTTCTCAACACTTAATCCTTAAGTAGAGGTGTATACATTCCTGATTGCTAGACTAAGTAGAGTGGAGTAAATCTAAAATTAACATAGTCCAGGTCTCTTAACTTCTGTGTCGTACTGACTTTCACAATACTTGTAACAAGATTTTTGTAAGGAGCAAATGAGTTAGTTTAATGTTTTTAATTAACATTTATTTGGCTAATTAATTTAATAAATAGCTTCTTGAGAATTGCACTATAACATTTTTTAAACCTTAAGGCACTATAAAAGTATCAGCTATTATTGCTACCTGTGTCAATAAGGGTTATATCCATAGCAATGAAATAATGTATACTTGAAATACCAATACCCAGTATTGACTCCAAGTCAGAAGGTAAGGGTTTAAAAAAAAAGCTACAGAGAGATATAGGTGGAAAACTATTACCTATGTCCCCTAAGCAAACTGAAGTGCATTCGACTTACTAACAAACTAGGAAAAGCTATGTCTATTGAAAACCCTACCCTTTATATGTCTGAATAGGACCTGTGGAAGTATTATTAAGTGACTGATATTGATATTTTCATTAGTTCTAAGAATATTGTTTGTTTTCTCTGAACTATAGTGGGGGCAGGATTTCTTGGGATTCTTTAAACTGGGCTTGCAAGAGAAGTTTGTGAAAACAATGAAGGTTAGTTAATATATGGTAAAATTTCCATATTTGGGGGGTGAGAAGAATTAGCAAGAAATATGATAAATACTCCCCAAAGGGTTATTGGTACTCTATGTCACATAAGAGCCCCTAACATAAGGGTAACATAAATTATATAAAGATGAGGATTGTCTCATATATATATACTATATAGGTGTAGAGTCAAAATGGTGGCTTAGGAGCACCAAAAACTGAAACCTTTCTGACAATCCTTCCATACCAATCTTTACATGCTTCAAAGAAAATAAAAAATTTAAACCCAACAAGAAAAAGAAGTCAAAGAACTCTCCTGCTGAACACAACTCAAAAGTTGGCACAGAGAGTCTATTTTCACAGGATAATGGACAGACAGACTAGCTGAACACCCTCCCCCATTCACTGTGCTCAGACCTGCAATAAGACCAAGCAGTTTGTGTGAGCCCCAGGCAGAGGCTACAGTCACAAGGGAATCTTATGGTATCTGACATACTATGCAAGGTCCAGGGCTCTGACAATTGTAAACCCTAAAATTTCACAGACTTATGAATGTTAAAAATTTTACTCCACATTGAGGAATCCTCCAATTCCCTACTTGAAATAATTCCCTACCAGATAGTGAGAACTCTACTTGAATGTGAAAACTCCTTGCTATGGGAGTATCCCTACTCCACCCCTACTTAAGACTGCGTTAGGGCAGAAAATTCCTTGCTAAACAATGAAAGTACTTGAAAACCATACTTATAAAGGAAAGGAGTTCTTTGAGCCATGCCTGTTTTTGGAATTGATACAATGGGATGCTAGGTGCCTATAAAGGTGGGGCAACTTGTAAACTACTTAGACCTAAAAGGTGAAAACTTACTCAGAGGTTTTCTTTTAATGAAATTAGTCGACACAGCAGCATTTTTTCTGACTTACTAAAGAGATTAATCTACTCAGCTGTGAATTCAAAATGGGCTGTCTTTTGGGAAAATCTACAGTGATTGGTAGATGGAAGAACTTAGGGGAGGTGACATAGGAGATTTTCCCCTTAAAAATAAGAGCTCAGAGAAGAGCTGAGAGGTCATTCTGAAACATTCAGATTGAAGAGGACTGATTCTGAAACATTCAGATGGAGGAGGGAGCTGGTGAACTCAGCTGAGATGATGCTGGCCTGGTGTCACTAGAATCCTTGCTTAGGCAGACCTTGTGGTGAGTGTTAAAAGACTGACTGACTGATCTCTCTCTCTTAAGACTCAGGTCTAGGCCATGTTGGCTTAAGGTCCTTCATACTTATTTCCTTTTTTCTCTCTTTCTCTTTTTTCTTTAATTCCACATTTGTATTAATTAAAATCTCTATAAAACCCAGTTGACTTGGGTAATTGAATAATTGGGAATATTTCCTTGGTGACCACCTTATATTTGATTTAAAAACCAAGACACTGTAGTGAAACATATTTTCTGCGGTCAAATTTACTCACCCTCTCTTATATCTATCACAATTTATATCTTCCACCATTTTAACTCACTACAGTTTAAGACATCAACCATTTTAAATCTAACACAATGACTGGCAAGGAGGAACTGGGAGTGGGGGTTGGTCATTTAGCAGGATAACCTCCCCCACCCATTGTGCTGAGACATGCAATAAGACCAGGATGCCTGTGTGAGCCCCAGGCAGAGACTGCAGCCCTGAGGAATTACCTCTGACCCGCCACAGAAGTTCCAGGGCTCTGACAATAGCAGGCAGGGAGAAACTTGCAGGAGACCATCAGGTTAGACACCCTCAGCCTCCTCTGGCTGTAGTAAAAAGTTTGCCCCAGGACAGGCTAGCTCTATAGGCTAACTCAACCAGTTGAATCTGACATACCAGCAGAGGTTTGAGAAAAAAGAAGATTCAGTCTCAGGGCACAGCAGCTCAAACACCCTGATTTAGTAAATCAACAGAGTGGCAAGTTTATAGTCCACAGGGTGGGGGAAAATAAGTACATAAATAAATAAAATAAAATGAGTAAATAAGAGAAAAAAAATAAAGTTACAATTGGAAATTTCTGTGGGGATTAGGACCAAATAACAGAACCAATGGAAGAGGATTAGATACAGGAAAGTCAAGCAAAGCCTCAAAAAAAATGGGAAATTGGATGCAGGCTCTCGAGGAACTCAAAAAGGAATTCATAAATCAAATAAGACAGGTTGAAGAAAAATGACAAAAGGAAAGCAGCAACCTAAAAAAGCAAAAATAGGTCATCTGGAAAAGAGGCACAAGAATAAAAACAAGAAAACAATGAATTAAATTGTTTGCTGGAAAATAAGGCAAAAATGTTGGAGGAAGAGAAAAATAACTTGGAAAGAAGAATGGACCAAAAGGAAAAGGAAAATCAAAAGGTAATGGATGAAATTCAGTCTTTAAAAATTAAAAAATGGCAAATAGAAGCTAATGACTAAAGAAGCTTGTGGGGGTGGGGCAGGGAGGAGGGAAAAAAACCAACACAATGGAAGGGAGGAAGAGTTTGGTGACAGGTAATGCTTAAATATTTCTCTCATTGGAATTGACTAAGAGAGGGAAGAACAGTCAGATCTCTTGGAGTATAGAATTGTCTTTTGTCCTATAGAAAAAACATAAAAGTAATAAGAAATGGGGTGGTGGGGAGGGGAGTAATACAAGAGAGGGAGAGATAGGGAGACTGGGTTTGCACAAAGGCCCTATAGTAAGAGGGGAATAAGAAGGGAAGTGGTAGAAAGGGGAATAATATAAGGGAGGGGGGAGGGAGGAGACTGACTAAAAACAAACACTAGAAGGGAGGGGATAAATGAAAGGAGAAAGCTTAAGATTAAAGGAGGAAATCAAAATGGAGAGGAATACACAGATGGTAATCATAACTGTGAATGTGAATGGGATGAAGTCACCCATAAAATGGAAGCAGATAGCAGAATGGATTAAAAACCAGAATCCCTATCATATGTTGTTTACAAGAAATATACTTGAGGCAGGTAGACGCACAGAGGGTAAAGGTAAGAGGCTGGAGCAGAATCTATTGGGCTGCAACTGAGACAAAGAAAGCAGGGGTAGCAATCATGATCTCAGACAAAGCCAAGTAAAAATAGATTTGATTAAAAGAAATAAGGAAGGTAATTACATCTTGATAAAAGAGAATATAAAGAATGAAGAAATATCAGTACTCAACATATATGAACCAAATGGTATAGCATCCAGATTTTTAAAAGATAAACTAAATGAGCTTAGGGAGGAAATAGACATTAAAACTATACTAGTAGGGGACCTCAACCTTCCCCTATCAGAACTATATACATCTAACAAAAAAAATAAGAAAGAAGTAAGAGAAATGAATGAAATTTTGAAAAAGTTAGTTAATAGATATATGAAGAAAATTGAATAGGGATAAAAAGGAATATATCTTCTTTTCAGCAGTATATGGTACAAATACAAAGATCAGCCATGTGCTAGGGCATTAAAAAGTCGACACAAATGTAGAAAAACAGAAATAATAAATGCAACTTTTCAGATCATAATGTGATAAAAATCAGAGTTAATAAGAGTTCATGGGGAGGCAAATTTAAGGTTAATTGGAAACTACATAATCTAATTCTTCAAAACCTGTAGGTCAAAGAACAAATCAGAGAAACAATTACTCATTACATTGAAAAGAATGACAATGAAGAGACAACATATCAAAATCTATGGGACACAAAAAAATTGGAAAATGAGGGGATGTCCTTCAATTGGAGAATGGCTGAACAAATTGTGGTATATGTTGGTGATGGAATAATATTGTGCTAAAAGGAATAATAAAGTGGAGGAATTCCATGGGGACTGGAACAATCTCCAGGAAGTGATGCAGAGCAAAAGGAGCAGAACCAGGAAAACATTGTATACAGAGACTGATACACTGTGGTACAATCGAACATAATGGACTTCTCCATTAGTATCAATGCAATGTCCCTGAACAATCTGCAGGGATCTAGGAGAAAAAACACTATCCACAAGCAAAGGACAAACTGTGGGAGTAAAAACACCAAGGAAAAACAACTGCTTGACTACAGGGGGTGAGGGGATATGACTGAGGAGAGACTCTAAATGAATACTCTAATGCAAACACCCACAACATGGAAATGGGTTTGAATCAAGAACACCTGTGATACCCAGTGGAATTGCACATCAGCAATGGGAGGGAGGAGGGAAGAAAATGATCTTTGTCTCCAATTAATAATGTTTGGAAATGACCAAATAAAATAATTTTTAAAAAAATCTATGGGACACAGCCAAAACAGTACTCAGGGGAATATTTGTGTCCCTAAGGGACTATATCAACAAAATAGAGAGGGAGAAAATCAATGAATAGGGCATGCAACTTTAAAAACTAGAAAGAAAAAAAATTAAAATCCCCAGAGAAAAACTAAATTGTAACTCCTAAAAATCAAAGGAGAAATGGATAAAAATGGATTTTAAAAAAAACTATTGAATTAATAAATAAGAATAGGAGCGGTATTTTGAAAAAAAAAACAAATAAAATAAAATATTGGTTAATCTAAATAAGAAAAAGAAAGAATAGAACCAAATTAACAGTATCATGAATGAAAAGAGTGATCTCACCTGTACTGAAGAAGAAATTAAAGGAATTATTAAGAGCTATTTCACCCAATTATATGACAACAAATATGGCAATCTAGGTGAAATAGATGAATATTTACAAAAATATAAATTGCCTAGATTAACAGAAGAGGAAGTAGAATACTTTAACAATCCCATATCAGAATGAGAAATTGAACAAGCCATCCAGGAACTCCCTAAGAAAAAAAAATCCCCAGGAACAAATGAATTCACAAGAGAATTCTATCAAACATTTAAAGAACTAATCCAAATACTATATAAACTATTGGACAAAATAAGCAAAGAAGTAGTTTTACCACATTCTTTTTAAGACACAAATATGGTGCTGATTCCCAAGCCTGGAAGACTAAAAACAGAAAAAGAAAACTATAAACCAATCTACTAAATGAACATAGATGCAAAATCTTAAATAAAATACTAGCAAAGAGACTATAGCAAATTATCACAAGGATTATTCACTATGATCAGATGGGATTTATACCAGAAATAAAAGGATGGTTTAATATTAGGAAAACCATCCACATAACTGACCACATCAATAACCAGACCAACAGAAATTACATTAATATCCCAATAGATGCAGGAAAAACATTTGACAAAATACAGCACCCATTCTTATTGGAAACACTAAAAAGTATAGGAATAAAGGGCCTTTCCTCAAAATAATAATCAGTGTTTATTTAAAACTATCAGCAAGTATCGTCTACAATGGGAATGTTAGAAACTTTAACAATAAGATCAAGAATTAAGCAAGGATGCCTATTATCACCTCTACTATTTAATATTTTACTAGAAATGCTAGCAGTAGCAATTAAAGAAGAAAAAGAAATTGAAGGAGTCAAAGTAGACAATGAAGAAACTAAACTATCGCTCTCTGCAGATAATATGATGGTATACCTAGAGAATCTGAGAAAATCAACTAAAAAGCTAGTAGAAATAATTAATTACTTTAGCAAAGTTGCAGAATACAAAATAAACCCATATGAATCATCAGGATTTCTATATATTTCCAACGAAACTCAGCAGCAAGAATTAGAAAGAGAAACTATACTTAAAATCACTCTAGACAATATAAAATATTTGGGAATCTATTTGCCAAGTCAAACACAGGAAGTATATGAACACAACTTCAAAACACTCCTCACACAATTAAAATGATCTAAATAATTGGAAAAACCTTAATTGTTCATGGCTAATAAAATTAAAATAACAACCCTACCTAAATTAATTTATTTATTCAGTGCCATACCTATCAAACTACCAAGAAACTTCTTTATAGAGTTAGAAAAAATTATAACAAAGTTCATCTGTAAGAATGAAAGATAAAGAATATCAAGGAAACTAATGAAAAAAATATATGAAGGATGGAGGCCTAGCAGTACCATATCTTAAATTGTACAACAAAGCAATGATCATCAAAAGAATATGGTACTGGCTAAGAGATAGAAGAATAGATCAATGGAATAGACTAGAGGTAAATGACCTCAGCAAGCTAGTGATTGATAAGCCCAAAGAACCCACTTTTGAGACAAGAACTCACTATTTGACAAAAACTGCTGGGAAAATTGAAAAACAGTATGGGGAAAATTGGGTTTAGATCAATATCTCACACTCTATGCCAAGATAAATTCAAAATGGGTAAATGACTTAAATATAAAGAGTGAAATCATAAATAAATTAGATGAATGTAGAATACTATACCTGTCAGATGTATGGTAAAGGAAGGAATTTAAGACCAAGCAAGAGAGAGATAGAGAACATTACAAAATGTAAAAGGAATGATTTTGATTATATTATATTAAAAAGGTTTGAACAAACAAAACCAATGCAATCAAAATTAGCAAGGAAGCAACAAACTGGAGGGGGGAGGGGTTGTAACAAGATTCTCTGACAGAGGACTAATTTCCCAAAAATATAAGGAACTAAGTCAAATTTTCAAAAAAATCAAGTCATTCCCCAATTGTCAAATGGTCAAGAGACATGAATAGGCAGTTTTCAGATGAAGACATCAAAACTAACAATAACCACTTGAAAAAGTGTTCTAAATTCCTTCTGATTAAAGAAATTCAAATCAAAACAACTCTTAGGCATCACCTCACACTTACAAGACTGGTCATTATAACAGCAAAAGAAAATAATAAATGTTGGAGGGGGTGTGGCAAAATTGGGACACTAATACACTGCTGGTAGGGTTGTGAATTAATCCAACCATTCTGGAAGGCAATTTGGAATTATGCTCAAAGGACTTTAAAATAATGCATGGACCTTGATCCAGCTATATCACTACGGGGTTTGTACCCCAAAATGACAATGAAAAATGTTTATACAAAAATATTTATAACTGCACTTTTGTGGTGGAAAAAACTGGAAAATGAGGGGGTGTCCATTGATTGGTGAATGGCTAAACAAATTCTTGTCTGTGATGATAATGGAATATTATCATGCTAAAAGGAATGATGGAGTGCTTGATTTCTCCATGATCTTGAAAGTCCTCCACGAACTGATGTGGATTGAAATGAGCCAAACCATGAGAACATTATACACAGTAACAGAAACACTGTGGCATGATCAAATGTAATAGGTTTTGCTACCAGTAGCAATGCAATGATCCAGGACAATCCCAAGATACTTGTGAGAAAGCATGCTATCCACATCCAGAGAAAGAACTGTTGGAGTAGAAACACAGAAGAAAAACATATGATTTATTGCTTGGTTATATGGGAATATGATTGGGGTGGGGGGGGTTGGTTTTAAAAGATCACTCTATTTCACATCTAAATAATGTGGAAATAGGTTTTGAGCAATAATTCATGTATAACCCAGTGGAATTGCTTGTCAATTCCAAGAGGGGAGAAGGAAGAAAGGAGGGAGAGGACATGAATCATGTAATCATGGAAAAAAATTCTAAAAATAAATAAATCATTTTTTAAGATACTGCATGACTAGATATATCCTCTGTTTCCCAAGTACAGTCTTTGGCACCTCACTTTCTTTATTTCCTTCTCATTTCCCTTTCCTACCCCAATTCAATGGTGCTACACAAGAAAATAGTGCCAAGAAAAAATGGCTACTTACCAAATCCCACCACTGCTTGGAACTACCCCTGGGTGAACCTCTCAAAATTCAAGTCAGATTCAGACATTCTCAAACCAAAAGAGAAAATCAGTGTGGATGACTTCATACCATTAAGAAATCTTAATCTCCTAAAAAAATGAGAATGTTCCATCATGAAAAACACTCACTGAATAATAAGTAAATTTTATTTTCCCCTCCTCCTTTTTCAAATCATTCATATTTAAGAAAGGGAATGACCAAAAGAAAAGATAAATCATTCTTGTTACGACTTTCATACCTCATACCCTGGATATAAGACAGAACTATTTTCCCTCAACCTACTTTCTAGAAAACTCCCTTAGTTTCTTTCAATTTTCTAACCAGTCAGTTGGGACAATCACCCAAATCCCTAAGCTGGTGCTTTGAAGCCTCCTAATTGGCCTTCTAGATAATGGGAGAAATGACAAAACAAGGGAAAGAATTTCAATAACACCATCATCAGAAGCCATAGCTATTCCCATTTCTCTATGGAACACAGATGTCGGACTGTGGCACCAACAAATGAACTGGTAAATCATGGCTCCAAATCCATGGACTTGATTCTTTACTTCCTGCATTGTCATCTAGCCAGAGTTAATTAGCTAGGTCTTGGTTGACCCCATGGGATCCAAAAATAATTTTTAAATCCTTCCAAGAACACAACATTTCAGGGACTCTTCTGAGAATTCATGATGTTGGCATCTTAAAAGTCGTGAAGATACCTGCCATTATTCTATCCCATTGACCAGAATTGAACTTTGACTGAGAGATTGAGAAAAAGGGAAAACATTAAATTCAACCACAGGCACTGATGACCACACAGTAAGTGTCCAGGAGATAGTCTACATTTCCATAGCTCAATATCTCCCTCTCTGTTCTCCCCCATTTCTATATAGCACTTTTCCAGTCCTGTGGCTAAATGTCTTTCAACCATTCTACTTAGTTTATTTGTATAAGCTACTAAAATTTTCCAAGAAAAGAACAACATATTATCATTCCCTGCATTCTCCATTGGCTACACCTTTTCTTAATGATAAATTTTCCTCGTGCTTGATGTCCTACAAAGTTCTATCACTAGATTAGAAACCTACTATACAAGTGAGAGTTCTATGATCATCAGAATTCAGAGCAAGAACTGATTTTCTTGCCATCTGAACCCCTAGCAAAGTATCTACTAATCTGTTGATATGCAGTATCTACTAAAGTATCTACTAATATTTTATCATGAAGTGTTTAGTAAGTAGTAAACGAATTATTTGTTCCTTCTTTCCATTTTGGGAGGCAGGGTTCAAGGGAGAGGTAATTATGCCTTGTCCAACTAATGCTATATACTTCTACCATGAAGAAGGATCACCAACAGATTTTTTAAAGGCCATCACAGAATTCGTGACTGGTGCTGAGCCAGCAATGATGATGAGACAAGACAAAAGAGTTCACTAGTTAAACGTGTCACCATTCACATTTAACTTCTGCACTGCTTTGTCCAAGTCCACACTTGGAATCTTCAACATTATTTTGGCCAAGCTCTCCTCACCAATCCTGCTTGGCTGCAGAGAAGAGGTTCGTACCAAACTGAATAACTAATTGGGGAGGGAAAAATGAAATACAGCAAATAAAAAGATAGAGGCGTCAATAAAGTAGAATCCCACTTAACTGATGCAAGTCAGAGGAGTCTCTTTTAAACTGTGCTTTGCTCCACAAGCTAAATGTGATTGGAGATACCAAGCAATAAACACAACAAGATCTTGTATTCTTTATATCTATCAGACAACTATACAAATGAAAATATAGTTTACTATAGAAAATCATTTACAAAATCCTTCCAATTTCTTCATTATATACAGACACTATCAGCATGAAGAAGTGAGAATATAAATGGTACATTGCTTTAGTTGTCTTTTGAATTACCTTTGATAAATTATAATACCATCCATGGTTTTTCCCTTGTTATCTTTCTCTCCCTGAGCTCTTTTTTAAAACTGTCCTTGAATTCTTTCAAAGTTGTATTACTTATCGGTGATGCTTTCTAGTAAAAGTCTTGTAAAAGATTTGGCAAGGATTTCCTATATGTGCTCTTAGTTTGGTCCAGATCTGCTTCCCAATCTTAAATTCTAGAATATCATGTCTACTTTTGGGTGATTTGGTTCACATGAGGTCATTTCACTGACATCAATGATAAAAGTACCTTACAGAAAAATGTAATTAAACCTGTTCCATTTTCCATCTACTTTTCCTACTAACACTTTCATCTTGAGAACATTAGGGCAGCTAGGTGGCTCAATGGATAGAGTGCTGGACCTAGAGGCAAAAGTCAGGAAGACCTCAGTTCAGGTCCAAACTCAGATAACACGGTGCTTTTGGGCAAGTAAATCAACTAATCTGCTTACCTCACTTGCTTCACATGCAAAATGGAGATAGGAGGGGTTAGCTAAGTGGCTCAGTGGATAGAGAGCCAGGCTCAGAGATGGGAGGAGGCCCTGGGTTCAAATATGAACTCAGACACTTCTAAGTGTGTGACCCTAGACAAGTCACTTAAGCCTCATTGCCTAGCCCTTATTGCTCTTCTGCCTTGGAACCAATACACAGTAGTGATTGTAAGACAGAAGGTAAGGGTTTAAAAAAAATAAGAACATTTTAAACAAGGATTAACTGACACAACACTTGGAAAGTGCTTAGCAAAGTGCCTACTATGTAAGGCACTATAAAAATATTATTTATTTTTACTATTAAGATGATGTGGCTCAACTGAGTCATGTACCAAAATTTCTATAGACTTGTTTTTGCTCTCAATGCTGTTTTCCAGTTTATGAAACCATACTGTTTGTAATCTTCCATCATCCTTCTCCACAGCATTTTACATAAACATTTGTTTTATCAACCAGTATTGTCCTTGGCTGTTATCTCTCAACATTTGGAAAGGAGCACAAGTGTTTGCTGCAATTTTGTCCAATGTCTTCCTTTCCTCATTATTCTTTTTTCTAATTTGATGGTGATTTTGACCTTTGATCATTTGACCTTACCTAAAAAGCAATACCTTCTACTGCAGTAATTTGTAAAAAAGTAGATAGTTGATTTTTTTTTATTTGTGAGGTTGTTTGGTGCTCACCAAGTCTAACATTTCTAACTCTCTTCTAAAAGAAAATATGCAGGTTATTCAAGCATGAGCCTACTAATTAATTCATAAACAGTTCTCTTTTTTTCACTCGTCAAACTTAAACAATATTTTCTTTTTAAATTTTTTTTAATTCAGCTCCTCCATTCCCTCCGCATGCCAAAGAAGTCATCATCCAACAAAATATATAGATTATGACTCTCATGTTTCCACTTCTAAGTTCATTCTCTGAATGTGAGAACAATATTTTCCAATGTACTTTTTTTCCTCCTTCCCTGTGCCAATATACACATTGAAGATAGTGAGTAACAAAGTTTAAATTATTTAATTGGAAAAGTCATGTTAAGTTCTTCAAAGGTATTCTCTAGTGTTCCATCCTCTACAATAGATTCTTGGCATCTAAGTTGCAACTAGGTAGCCCAGTAGTTGGCCTTGAGTCAGGAAGAGCTAAGTTCAAATATAACCCTCTGACATTTATTAGCTAGCTGTGCCATCCTGGGCAGGTCTTTTAACCTCTATCTGCCTAAGTTTTCTCATTTGTAAATAAGGATAAAAATAGAACTTCTTTCTCAGGCTGGTGGTGAGGAAAAAAAGAAATGATACATGTAAAGCACTTTACAAATCTTAAAGTATTATATAATACAAGTGTGCAGATGGAAAATGTGCAACACCTGAGCTACATTCCCAGCATCCTTTTAAGTTACATCCTCATTTTATGTAAGGATGCTTAGGAGATAAATTTGACTGAGACCTACTCTGCAGGGCTCTTTTTTTGGAGCTTGTGCTTTTGGTAAAGCGCTGCAGTTGTGAGTCTCTGGCTCTCTTTGCTCTGCTCACTTGACTGAAAGAACCTTTTTTTATTTTCCCTCTCTTTTGATTTATTATTTAAAATCCTATATATTTTTAAATACTAGGAGTATTTATTCATTTTTTACTCCTACAAATATTTGGAGACCACAAAGGGATACCAGAACTAGAGGAACCAGATTTCTTCTCCTGCTGTGGTTTTCCTTCTCCCCTCTCCCCTTTTCCTTTTCCCTTCTCCCTCCAGGAAACCCTTCAAAGCCTTCTCAGTCTCATTGCCTGTACCTGCCCACCAGGAGAGTCGGATAGCCAGGTCTCTCCTTCACAGAGTCTGTTTCTGCTAACTCCTTCTGCTGTCACTACTGCTTGTTATTCCTGCTACTAGTAAGCTATCATTATTATTAGGTGTTATTTTAACATAAATTCACCATGATCACAAGATTGTCCTATGATGTAATTTTTGTTATTTTTAGAGATACAATTCAACCAAAACCTCTGTTTTTATCTCCAATGTCTGAGTCACCATTTAGTTTACTTTCTTTACAAAACTTCTATTTATCTGTTGGTTTTATTTACCATGGGAATAGCAGTTTTGACGTTCATAGTATGGCAACAGACAATGTCATGGGATGATGTCATTTTCTTTTGTCATTGTTCAAAGATCTAACTCATATGTAAAATGTTAAATATTAAATAAATATTTACAGATAGTGTAAATATACTCAGCCTTCTTTAGTCATCCCTGTCCCACCATCACTATGGAAACAAAAGGGAGGCCACACAGCACTGGAGGATTTTTTTTCATTGGGTTGATATTACCAAACAACTCATCATCAAGTGCTCAACCAGCTGGTAGTGAGGACCTCCAAATTTAGCCAGTTTGGGCTCGAACCACAAACTCAATCATTCAGAAATATACAAAAATCATTTCTAGCACTTTGAAGTTTGCCAAAACTTATGTGCTTTTTATGCAGTCTTCAAAATCCCAGTCTCTCTCCTTAACACTATAAAATATCAAGGGTGAATTTTTTGGAGGAAAAAGAACATCAGATCACATTTAATGTCAGTCAGTCAATAAACATTCATTAATATATGTATAGGTCAAGGACTAGGCTAAGCAATAGATGTTTTATGTAATGTTTTATGTATCACTTTCCTTTCCATGCCTTTGGAAGTCACATAATAGAAGTATTGTTATTCCCATTGTACAGATAATAAAACTTAGATATAGAATATTTGAGGTGAATTGCACAGGATCACACAGAAAATAATTAGGTTTGAGCTTGTTCTTTCTAATTCAAAGATCACTTATGTGGATAACCAGAAAGTCATATGCTTCATTGCAAATAAATAAAATGGCACTTTAGTTTTATGAATTAATCACTTGCACCATAATGAGCCAAAGAGAAAGAATTACAAGTGTATTTCATAACTTAAGT
The DNA here is from genome assembly GCF_027887165.1 of Monodelphis domestica. Taxonomy (NCBI): domain Eukaryota; kingdom Metazoa; phylum Chordata; class Mammalia; order Didelphimorphia; family Didelphidae; genus Monodelphis; species Monodelphis domestica. The sequence continues at coordinate 174,937,054 of NC_077227.1, read as the reverse complement.
TGAAGAAATCTTATCTGTCATCTGAGAGGCCAACCTTCTGAAATGGAGAGGCATATCATCAGAGAGTTCTCCAACAGGTGATGAATGTCTTCAGCTACAGAAACTCATAACTAACATATCCTGAAGAATGGAAGGGTTATGTAGTAAGCATCAATGGAATAAGTACCTGTACAGACAAAATCAAATCCTTGAATTGATCTAATGAAAGCCCAACTCTAGTAGTTTTGCAAACACACCCTAAAGAATATGATTTTCTTCCTGCTTGTTATCTCTCTGCCTAAGAGAAGACTCAAAATTTCCTTTAAAGTTCCTTAAAGTTCCCATCATTATATTACAGTCTTTTTCCCTAGGTCTTCCTCATCTCAAAAACAGTGATTTGATACTACAATCTATTTACATCTTTCTCTGATTTCTATTCATCTCAAATTTTGCTATATGTCTTGGCTATTCTCCAGGTGAAACCACTCCAGAGGATGGAAAGAATGAACAGTACTCAATTGACAGAGTTCATCCTGACAGGGATTCCTTACCCACCCAAGCTAAGGTCATTCCTTTTTTATTCTTCCTAGTCATATATACTCTGACACAAATAAGCAATCTTCTCATCTTCCTCACAGTGTGTATAGACTCCTAGCTTCATGTACAACTTATGTATATCTTCTTTGGTATCCTGTCCATCATTGACATGAGGATCTCCTCCATCATTGTTCCACAGCTCATAATGAACTTCACTCCTGGCATTAAGCCAAACCATTTGGTGGGTATGTAGCTCAGCTCTATTTCTATCATTTCCTGGGCAGCACCCAGTGCTTCCTTTACACTGTAATGGCCTATGATAAATACCTGGCCATATGCCAACCCCTGCACTACCCTGTCCTAATGACCTCAAAGATGTGCTGCTTGATGGTGACAGGAACATGTAGCTGGTTCTATCCATGGTGCTATCCAAGCCATACTCATTTTCCATTTACCATACCATGGTCCCAACCAGATAGATTATTTTTTCTGTGACATCCCTGCAGTGCTAAGGCTGGCCTGGGATGACACAACCATTAATGAGCTGCTGACTTTTGTGGATATTGGAATGGTAGTTGCCAATTGCTTCTCTCTAATCCTGCTCTCCTACATACATATCATCTGAGCCATCTTAAGAATCCTCACAGCTGATGGAAGAAGACATGCATTCTCCACCTGTGGAGCCCATGTGACATTAGTCACAATTTGTTATGAGCCTGCTGCCTTTAACTATTTGAGACTAGAAGCCAATAGCCCCTTAGATGGAGCAGCTACTCTGTTCCCCACAACCATTACTCTTTTCCTTAACCCTCTGATCTACACTTCAAGAAACCAAGAGGTAAAGTTAGCTCTGAAGCTAATGGTAGGTGACCAAAATGCTATGAGTAAGAACTGAATGATTCTGTTCGTGTTGAGACTCACTCATATTTCAAAGATTTGAGTATTAAGGATAAGTGAACTTTTTGAAGACAAGAAAACCAATACAGAATTAGAGGAACATCTACTCAAAGCATGTGAAGACTTCCCCCAGCAAAAGGGGCAGATGAGAAGAATTTGTTCCAATAGCAATGATGACAGTAAATGCTTGATTAGACATCAACGAAGCTGAGATCATCCACTACATCCCACACCATCACCTGTCATCTGGACTTTGTCTTTCTACTGGTCTTCAATGACTGGAAGAAAGTGACACTAACAATTTTGTGTGACTGTGTCTCTCACTTAAATCTAATTTGTGCATAAATTATGCAATTATGCAAATCAAAAGGCATCAGTGGTATCATTTTGGTCTTCTTTGAATACAAAAGACAACAACAAAGGAACAGAATCAGAGACACTAGTTTGGGTCTAAAAGGAATGAAGTCAATATTTCTAAGTTTAAACAAAATTTCTTCTCCTCCTGTTTTCATATTCTTCAATAAATGGCATTAAAATATAGTATTTGGTCAATCAAATGTGACAGTTTGACAATTGTGTAACATGTTTTTTCAGTATGATGAAACAATATAAATTGTTCATTTAGAAACCATTATTATAATTTTGATTTAACTGTTATTCAAAATGTAACAATCTGTGAAAAAAATTATTTAAGTAATCATTTGTAAAGAACACTCTTGCTAATGCAGGCAACTTTCTAGGCCAAGGGACCAGCTGCAAAAGTGGACAATTATATACCTTGCTCTTTGGTTTTCATTTTATTTAACACTTAGCAGACAAAGAAGTTGAAAATTACTGCTTAGGAGAACTTTGTCTTATAACCTACTTCCATTTTTCTATTATCTCATGCAATTAATCCATCCAAGTATTCTCATATAGGGAGATTCTTATCTACCTTCCCAAAAAATTTTTATAGGCAAACTACCCAATGTACTTTTAACTTTCCTCTAGATATTTTAAGATTTTGTAGACATACTCAACATTTTATGGGTATCTATGCTATCCATCAATTATATTTCCTATTGCTACATGACCAGCTCATACATATGATGATATTTTGGCACTACTTCTTTCCACAAGATAAGAATATGTTGCAATCTAACCATACTCTTCCAATAAGAAAATAGTAGTCATGAGGGTACATTCTCTCAGAATGGATACACTCTTATGTGACTATAGTGTTGAGTTTTGGATTTGGTTTTTTTGGTTGGTGGTTGTTTTTGGTTTGGTTTTTTGTTTGTCTGTTTATTTTTCTCTACTGAAGGGGAAGGAGCAAAAACTAAGCAGGTAAGTTGAAAAGATTAGATTATAGGAGAAAAATGGTGAGGAGAGATTTGAAAAGAATTGTAAAAGGCATGTACCCTCAAAAAGTCTTTTTTTTTTTCACTCTAAATTGAAGAAATAGTTTCCAATGGTAATGCTAATCAAAGGCTCTAAATTATTTTAGGAATTAGAGCAAGTTTAATGAGAAAGTTAATGAAATCTACCTTGGCATTTGCTTTTTTTAATGATTACTCCATAAGACATTGATTTTCCTGGTCACTGTTTAAGTGTATTTTCATGAAGGAATTTTTTTTTAATTAAAAAGTATTTTAATATTCATGTAGTAGAAAATGATCTGGATTTAGAATCAAAGTTTGAATTCTGGCCTTGCCATGTGCTTGTTGTATAAGCTTAGGCAAATCAATTCATCTCCTTGAGTCTCAGCTTCCTCATTAGGAGAAACTTGATATATTAATGTTGACCTTTAATGTTCACTAAATACTATGATTCTGTTTTCCTCATTCTATGAGCCACGGTAATATCATAAATGAACTGTTTAGACCATTTGACCACAAACAGGACACTACCAACACATGGTGGCAGATTTTGTCTTTATAATCAGATTACCATGCCAATTTCTAGATAATCAACTAATATTTGTTGAATTGATGAAGGCAACTAAGAGTAAAGAGCATTCTGAATGTTTTACATATGAACCTAAACATGTATCATAAGAAAAAAATCTGGGACTTCCAGGTAAACATGGTGGCAGTCTAGACACAATACTCCTCCTCTCCTCAGCACCCACCAATATAGACTACCTCAAAAGACCAAAAAAAAATGCATAAGATCGAAGGGACTCTACAGTAGGGCGCAGCATTGAAGGTACATGGGATTTGGGCATTTCCACACTATAAGGGAGTGAAAAAGCTCCCACCAAAACCACAACCTGATTTACCCTCCCCCACCTCACCTACGGAGCCAGAGTCAGAGCCAGCGAGCACCAGAATCAGTGAGTGAGTGAAGGACATCTCTAGAGTGAGCAAGTGGCACCTCTAGGTACTTGGGAGCAGACTAAGACCACCAAAGACCTACCCCTAAAAGCAGATATACTTGAAACCCGAGCAGGCTGAAGAACAGAGACCATGCACACTTGCAGGAAGATAGCAAGAGAAGGGCAGCAAACAGCAGAAGCTGCTGAGATTCAAGAGCTTGCCTCAGGCAAAATCCTTGCTTCTTAGCTCCATACACAGAAAGCCTGCCCATCTCACTCAGATTTCTAACTAAAAAGGGAAGGGAAAACCTCCACAGTGGTGCCAAATTGTGCCCAGGAGCAACAGCCTCCCTCCAAGAAAAACAAAAAGAAGGCATTGACCCTGGAAAATTTTTACGGAGGAAAAACCCAAGCTACAGAGAAAATACAGGAGGAAATTCAAATAAACCCAAAACCTTTCAAAAAATGGAAATTGTCCACAAGCTCTTAAAGAATTTAAATTGGAGCTCATCAAAAAGATGGAAGCCTTCTGGCAAGAAAAGTGGGAAATAATTCAAAGAGAAAATAACAGTTTAAAGGACAAGAACTCCTAATTGGAGAAACAGCTGGAAGTCACAAAAAGCAGAATAGACCAAACTGAAAAGGAAAACCAGTCTTTAAAGACCAAAATCAGGCAACTGGAAGACAATGATCTTGCAGAGCAACAAGAATTAATAAAGCAAAGTCAAAAGACTGACAAAATAGAAGAAAACATACAATATCTCACTGAGAAGATGACAGATCAGGAAAACAGAGCAAAGAGAGACAATTTGAGAATCATTGGTCTACCTGAAAAGCCAGAAATAAACATAAATCTTGACATCATACTACAAGAAATCATCCAAGAAAACTGCCCTGATGTTCTTGAACAAGGGGACAAAATAGACATTGAAAGAGTTCATAGAACAACCTCTACACTAAATCTTCAAAAGACAACTCCCAGGAATGTAATTGCCAAATGCAAGAGCTTTCAAGCTAAGGAGAAAATTCTACAAGAAGCCAAAAAGAGACAATTCAGATACCAAGGAGCACCAATCAGGATCACACAAGACCTGGCAGCTTCCACACTAAAGGACCACAAGACTTGGAACATGATATTCAGAAAGGCAAGAGAATTGGGTCTTCAACCAAGGATCACCTATCATCAAAACTGACTATATACTGCCAGGGGAAAGTATGGGCATTCAACAAAATAGAAGATTTCCAAATATTCATAAAGAAAAGACCAGAATTCAGTGGAAAGTCTGATATCCAAACATAAAGATCAAGAGAACCATGAAAAGATAAATAAGAAAGAGAAGGAAAAGGGGAAAAAATTTTTATTCAAACTTTCTTCTTTAAGAGCTTCAATAAGATCAAATTATATATATGTGTGTATATATATATATTAATATATGGGGGAAATGTTATTTGTAACTCTCAAATATTATATTCACTATTATAGTAATTAGAAGAAGCATTCACAGGAAGAGATTGGGGTAATAAGTGCTATAAGATGATAAGCAAAAAAAGAAAAAGGGAGGGGGGAATCTAAAATGGCACCAAGAGATACTTGAAGAAATAAAATAAATAGGATAATCTTCATCACACAAAGATACACATGGGAAGGGGAGGGGAAGAATACTCTTATAAGAATGAGAGGAAGAGAGTGATAATAGGTCATACTTAAACTTTACTCTCGGTGAAATCAATTCTGAGAGGGAAGAGCATCTAGATCCATTGGGGCTTTGAATTCTATCTTATCCTACATGGAAAGTGAGAAGGAAAAACCAAAGGGGTTGGGAGGAAGGAGTACAAAAAGGTAGAGAAAGAGAGGGGGGAGGGAACTTAACAGACCCTAAAAAACAAGAAGGGAACAAAAAGGGAGGGACTAGAAAGGGAAGCATATTAAGGGAGGGGATTAGGAGGATTGATTAGAAGTAAACTACTGGTTTAAAAGGATATAACAAAAGAAGAAAGGAAAGAACTAGGAGAAGATTTCAAAATTCTGGGGAATACATAAGTGACAGTCATAACTGTGAACATGAATGGGATGAACTCACCCATAAAACAAAAACAAATAGAGTGGATTAGAATCCAAAATCCTACCATATGTTGTCTACAAGAAACACACCTGAGGCAGGTAGATATTCACAACGTTAGAATTAAAGGTTGGAGCAAAACCTATTGGACCTCAACTGATAGAAAGAAGGCAGGAATTGCAATCATGATATCTGACGAAACCAAAGTAAAAATAGATCTTATTAAAAGGGATGGGGAAGGTAAATACATCCTGATAAAAAAGAAAAAAGCTCCCTTTCCATTCTCATGCTTGTTCCCTCTGTGGGATGTCTTGGTCATGACACTGGTCTATTAAAGTATGGCTACTTTTTGAAGGAAGACAAGACTGGCTAACCCTACACAAACATGAAGAAATAAAGATGTAAGTGATAGAGGGAGAAAATACGTGGCTCATAGAAATGAAAAATGACAACTGAGAACTCTCAGTGTTCTATGAAGGGAGATTATGTTTGCAAGAGATCCTTCAAAGAACTCCAGGGCATTTGGGTTCTGACATCAGCAGCAGCATTCCACTCAGTCTTTTTCCTTTATTGTTGCTGCATATACCAAAACGTAGGGAGGAGGATTGTGGGATGATGACAGAATAGGGCACAAGATTACCTCACTCTCCAAATTCCCCCATAAGTATTCAAAAATAATGCCTCAGTTTCAACTCTACAGTAGTTAGGATTTGGGAGAGACAATCCAGCCAAAGACAGCTTGGGAGGAAGGTCTCTGCACTCCTGGTTAGTGGTTTTACCTGATAGAAGTACAAATACCCCTAGGAAAATATCTTGGAATCAGCATAGACCAAGTCATGGGGACAGCTGTCTATGTGAGCAGGCAGTCTCACTTTGCCAGCTTCATTTGAGAGGTTACACTCCAGGAACAAATAATATCAGAATCAATAAACAAGAAGCTCTTGGGACAACTGTGGAGATTGCAGCCTCAGCCCTGGGAATTTACACCTACCCATTGGGCAGGAATTGGAGGACTGACAGCAGAAGATTTGGGGGCTGACCAAACCCCACTACATCCCGGGCTGTGGCTTCAGGATAGGAGGTTCAAAGAGAAAGCATAGTGGAAGGTCATTAGGTGTTGAGAGGCAAGAGTCCTACTGGCTGTAGTCATTCCCAAGAGATAAAAGTTCCTGATTGAGATTCTATAGCAGAGAGGCAAGCTAGTACTTGCAACCACCTAGGAATCTCATGAAGTAAAATCATTTGCTTACATTAACAGCACTGCCAAAAGCTCTGGCCAGCATATCTGAGGTTACTCAGTGACATGTGAGTGGGAGGGGGGTGAACAGAGACTACATCTGGCTCTGGATTATAGAAACTGGAAGAACCAAGAAGTACTCAGGAAATAATAACATAAAAAACGTGAAACATCCTCCTCACACCCTGGAAATAGAGCCCATATCATAAAGTTAAAAATTAAGCCTATTAGCTATTAACATTTTTTAATTAGTAAGCAAAAGAAATAGGACCCAACCATAGATAGCTACTGTGAGGATAGAGAAAACTCATATTCAAATTCAGAAGACATTAAATTTAAAATACTTGCTTCTAAAATGTCAAAGAAAAACATTAAATGGTAGCAAGCCCAAAAAATTTTTGGGAAGAGCTTTATAAAACCTTTAAAAACTAAATGAAGGGGCAGGTAGGTGATTCTGTGGATTCAGAGCCAGGCCTAGAGACAGGAGGTCTTGGGTTCAAATCTAGCCTCAGACACTTCCTAGCTATGTGACCCTAGACAAGTCACTTAACTGCCATTGTCTAGCCCTTACCACTCTTCTACCTTAAAACCAATATAAAGTATTGATTCTAAGTCAGGTGATGGTTTTTTTTTAAACTAAAGACTTAGAAGCCTCATAAAGCCTCCCGGCCAGCGAGAAGCCTTATGGTAGGAAAATAGAAAAGGGATAGAAGTTCTGGATCCCGTGAAGGGCATGAAGGAGCCAAGTTTTGAGATGTCAATAATGAGTCAGAGATCAGTTATTATTAATATTTTGGAGCCGCAGCCATGCCCCGATCAATGGATGTCACTGAAAGTCTATTTCCATCCAGAGATCCCAATTTAACATTTCACTGGTCAGAGGATGATATAACTCAGCTAAGAGAATGAATAGAGACTAATAGAGAGAATTAGAGAGTGCTAGGTATTAGCATTGGAAAAGAAAGAGACTCCTGGCCAAAGGCCAGGCCTCAGGTAGAGATAGAGAGGAGAGAGAGAGGTGGAAAGACAGTGTTGAGCAAACCTGTGAGATTGTCCAAAGAGAGAGGAGCTGGCCACGGTTTCCCAATTTAATCTCTTTGGTATGCAAATGAACTCAATACATATTGATAAGTTACATAATGCCTCAATACATATTGATGAGTTACATAGTGTATTACCACTGAATAATTGCAAATTACGACAAGGTGAAGGTGGAGTTTTTATCCTCAGGTGAGTGAGACAAAGGAAAGCAAGGTTTCATGCCCTAACTCCAGCCACGCTGGGAACTGAGTTCATTGCCATGCTCAGAATGGCCATGTGCCCATTCACAATCCTTGTCTCTCCATAATACCTATGGGCTGGACTGCTACACCTCAACATTAAAAGAATGAAGGGCATGGAAGAACTATGGATTTACAACCAAAAATAGCATACCCAGAAAACTTGAGCATAATTTTGCAAGGAAAAATGGATATTTTATGACCTAAAAGACTTTCAACTATTCTTAAGGAAAAGACCAGAACTGGGCAAAAAAAATTTCTATAAGAATCACAAGAAAGTAAATATTAAAGACCAATTATAAGAATTGCAATAAGGTCAAATTGAATATAATAGAATGAGCCAAAACTAATAATGAAAGAGTGTAGAAAGAGGTAATATAAAACAATTATCTTGAACAAAAAATGTATGAGTAGAAGAACTGGTACAATGAAGGGGAACAAGGGGTAGAAAGACCCATAGTGCATAAAATATTACAGCATCCAAATTTCTATAGGAAAAGCTAAATGAGTTACAAGTGGAAATAGATAGCAATACAATAAGAAGAAGAAGACTTCAACTTTCCTCTCTCAAAACTAAAAGTTTTGACCAAAAGACCATAAGAAAAAATCAACGAAATGAATAGAATCTTAGATAAGCTAAATATAATAGCTATTTGGAGAAAAGTGAATGGGAATAGAAAAGGACTATACCTTTTTTTTCATTGGTACATGGCATCTTTCAAAAATTGACCATATGTTAGGGCTCAAAAACTTTATAGTTAAATCTATAAATGCAGGAATATTAAATGCATCCTTTTCAAACCATAAAGCAACAAAAATTACATGTAATAAACAACCATGGAAACACAAAATAAAAATAATTTGGAGACTAAATTACTTAATCTCAAAGAATGAATGGATTAAGGAATAAGACATAAAAACAATAAATACATAATTTTATTAAAGAGAATGATAAGACAACATATCAAAAAGCTATGGAATACAGCAAAAACAGTAATTAAGGATAAACATATCTTTAAATGCTTGTGTCAATAAAATAGAGAAAGAAAAGTTCAATGAAGTGAGAATGCAATTCTAAGAACTAGAAAAAAAACAAATTAAAATTCCACAACTAAGCAATAAATTGGAAGTCCTAAAAATTAAAGGCAAGATAAATAAAATTGAATGTAAGTAAACCATCACATTAATAAACAAAACTATGGGTTGCTTTTATAGAAAAAATTAAAAATAGATAAACCATTGGTTAATATGATTTTTTTAGAAGAGCAGAAAATGAAATCACTAGCATTTAAAATGCAAAGCATTAATATATCACAAAAGGAAATGAAATCGATGCAATTATTGGGGAATTATACTGACCAATTATATGCCAATAAATTTAACAATATAAGTGAAATGGAAGAACACTTACAAAATATAAACTGCCTAGACATAGGAAGAAATAAAATATTTTAAACTTATTTTTATTTTTCAATTTATAATTATTTGAGTTTTTATTCTAAAATACCCTGGTGACTCCCTTTTCCCCTTCCTCCCACTATAGAAGGCATCATTTCACAAAAATATATATTTATATCTAAAGCAATGTCTTATTTATTTCTGTTTATAGACCAATATCTTTTTTTTCTATTTCTCCCCTCCGTGTCCCATTGTGGGAATGAGGCATACCACCATTTAGTCAACCTGCGTTTATGGTTTACCATGTGCAGGCACTAAGCATACAAATACAGAGAAGGAAATTGTCCCTGCCTACAAGGAGCTTACATTCTACTAGGAGAGATAATGAGAACATATCACATACAAGTACATAAAGAACAAATATAAGAAGAATAAATACAAAGCCTTTAAGTACAAAAGATAATCTCAGGTGGATGTAAATTAAGTGGTTTCAGGATTTGCCCTGGACACTCTTCTCTTCCTCAAGACCGGTTCAGTTGGTGATCTCATAAACACTCATAGATTTATCTCATAGATCTCAATTTTTATCTCTGCTGATGAATCTCAAATCTACTTATTCAGTCCTAACCCACTCTGCTGACCTCCAGTATTGTGTCTCTGTTAATTAAATGTCGTGAACTGGATGTCTTACAGATATCTTAAAATTCAAAGAATCTAAAACTGAATTCAGTATCTTTCTTCCAAAACCCTGCTTCCTTCAAAATTTCCCTGTTTCTATTGAGAATATCACCACCCTTCCAATCCTCTAGGCTGTCAACATAAGTGCCATCTTGGACTCCTTACTAACTCTTACACCACAATCCCTGTATATCCCCTCTGTTGCTAAGGTCTATTTATTTCACTTTTGCAACATCTCTCCTGATTCCATTACCATTCTGATGCAGTCCTAAACTGGTGAAATAGCCTGCTGGTTGTTCTCCCTTCCATAAGTCTTTCCCCCTCTCCAATACATCCTCTAGTCAGTTGCCAAAATGATTTTCCTAAGGCATACATCTGATAGTGTCACCCTCTATTCTAATCTGCAGTAGCAATCAGTCATTTGCCAAAAGAAAGTTTAAGGTCCTCTATTTGACATTCATAGATCTTTATATCCTATCCCCACTCCTATAGACCAATATCTTATACCATTTGCCAAGATAAAAAATAAACCTACTTTAGAAAAGGAAAATGAACTTCCTTAGAACAAAGCATTGATATTAGATGGATTTACCAATCAATTCTACTAAACATGTAAAGAAATTTGTCAAATATAAAAGAAAGCCATTCCCCAATTGATAAATGGTCAAAAGATATAAAAAGATGGTTAATGAAAAAAATCAAAGCTATATATAACTATATGGGGGAAATAATCTAAATCCTTATTAATTAGAAAAATGCAGATCAACATGACTCTGAGATATCTCACACCTATCTGATTGGCTAAACTGATAAAAGGGCAAAATGACAAATTGAAGTATGTGGGAAAATGGGGACACAAATATACTGTTGGTGCTATTGTGAAGGAATCCAACCATTTTGTAGAGCAATTTGGAATTATGCTTAAAAAGAGTTATAAATCTGTGGGTACCATTAGATTCAGCAATACCACTATTAGGTTTATCTCCTAAGGTGATCAGGAAAAAAGGAAAAGAACCTATATGTCCTAAATATTCATGGCAACCATCTTTATGGTGGCAAAGAACTGAAAATTGAAGGGATATCCATCAACCATGAAATGGCTAAACAAGTTGTGGCATATGATTGTGATAGAATACTGCAGGGATGTAATAAATGATGAGCAGGTTAATTTTGGAAAAACATGAAAAGACCTACATAAAACTATGAAGAATGAAAAGAGCAAAATCAAGAGAATATTATATACAGCAACAGAAATATTGTTTGAAGAATAACCTATGCATATCCAACTCCAGAGGAGGAACTGATAAACAGAAAGTAAGACATATATGCGTATGTATTGTAAAAAATAGACTTGAATACAGGACTACAATCCCCACAAGCCTTTGCTCCACTTCCCCAAAATGCTTTGTAATCTCACGCAATTCTGAGGTGGGCCGAGATCAAGGAAGGATTTAAGCTGGTGGCAAAGGTTTTTGGGTCTCTTTCCCGCTTTTGGACTTCCGTTTTGGAACAGATGCGTCTCTTCCATGATGTGAGGTTATCTTGCCTAGGCCTCTGGCCTAGGCACGTGTTTTTTCTTATTCTGTATTTTCTTTCATCTTTAACCTTTAATAAACCTCTAAAAAATATAATACTCCTTGCAGAGAGAAACTAATTTCTACCTGCCTTAGTCTCCCTAAATTTTAACTGTTACAGTATGTGTGTATCTACATATATATATATATATACATCTTTTTTGTCAAATGATGTCTTCTCTAGTGGAGGGAGGGGAGAACAGCTCTTTATGTGTATTCTCTGGCCATACATCTTCCCTGAATGTACTGTCTCCCACAATGGCATTGTAGGTACTTAGAAGAAAGTATATCCTGTATTTCTAGAGGATCTTTCTTGTCACTTATTTTGGTATGGTGTTTACTTAAATATTTTTTGTTTTGAATCTTCTGAATGGTCTAGTAAAATAAATTAATCCAAGAGGGCTCATGATATATGCTTTTAAAACTACGTTGACCCACAAGATGCTTTGAACTTGGCAGAGCTTCCTGAGGTCCCATATATAAAGGAAACCACAGGCACTACAGACACATCCTAGAGGGTCCTCCCTAGAAACCAGAGGGCCTTTTCATTTTCCTTTCTTGCAATTCAGTTTGTTCCATGGACCCCAAGTCCATTTGGTCTGAAATCCTATAGGAACATATAGATTGACCTTATCATGAAGTAACGAATTATTTTTCTCTCCCTCTAACCCTTCCTTATGGGTCCAAGGTATTTAGTACATCATATCTAGAATTTGAAGTTCAACCTGGCAGAAAGGAAGAACTGATCCCTAAAAATAAAGATAATATCTCTTCAACCTGGCCCATATGGAGAGAAGAATGTCTACAACATGCAAATGCTAGGGAATTAACATACCAAAGAAATTCTCCATAATTCTCAGATATGCCTATTGGGTTATCCATAACCAATGAAGGTGTCAGCTCCTCATATATTTTTTTCAGTTACATGTAGGAACAATTTTTAACTACTGGCTTTTTTATTTTTTTTTAATTTTTAAATATTTTTCCATGATTACATGATTCATTTTTTCTCCCTTCCCCCTCCTGAAGCTGACAAGCAATTCCACTGGGTTACACATGTGTTATTGCTTGATATCTCTTTTTATATTCATTTTGTAATAATATTTTAAAACCAAAACCCCAAATCATACACTCATATGAACAAGTGATAAATCATATTCTTTTCTTCTGCATTTCCACTCCCACAGTTCTTTCTCTCGATGTGGATAGCATTCTTTCTCATAAGTCCCTTGGGAGTGTCCTAGATCATTGCATTGCTATTAGTAGCAAAGTCAATAGTCCACAATGTTTCAGTTTCTGTTTATAATTTTCTCCTGGTTCTGCTTATTTCACTCTGAATCAGTTAATGGAGGTCTTTCCAGTACATATAGCAATCAAACAGTTTATCATTCCTTATAGCAAAATAGTATTCCATCACCATCATATACCACAATTTGTTCCCAATTGAGGGACATCCCTTCATTTTCCAATTTTTTGCCACCACAAAGAGCATGACTATGAATATTTTTGAGTAACCCCTTATTATCTCTTTGGGGTACAAACCTAGTAGTGGCTTTGCTGTATCAAAGGGCATGCTTTCTTTTAAATTGACTACTGTTTTCTAATATTTTAGAATTCAAGTTTTCTCCTTCCCTACCCTTCTCCAGCTCCCCAAGATGATATAGGATATATTTGTACTTTCCTGTAATACATATTTCCATATATCATGTCATGATAGAAGTTACCTATCATACATACAGTAACAGAAATATTATACCATGATCAACTGTAAAGGACTAAACCATTAACAGCAAAGGAAATTTCCAAGATAACCACAATAGATTCATGATGAAAATGCTATCTATAGCCAATGAAGGAACTACTGGGTCTGAGTGCATATCAAAGCATGCCATCTTCCCCCATACTTCCTTCATAAGATTTCTATTATGTGTGTGATATGTGACTTCACATAAGTCTTTCCAGTTTTCTTTTAACTCATCCTATTCATCATTCCTATGTATCATCCATTATGGTGCAATAGTACTACATTACAACCATATACTACAATTTGTTCATCCATTCCCCAAGTGATAGACAACTCCTCTGTTTTCAATTCTTTGCAACTACAAAAAGAACAACTAAAAGTATTTTGGTACAGGTAGGCCCTTTTCCCTTATCTCTGATCTCTTTGGGATATAGCCCCAGTAGAGGTATTAATGGGTCAAAGGGTATGTATAATTTTAGAGCACTTCGAGCCTGGTTCCATATTGCTCTCCAGAATGGTTGTATCAGTTCACAGTTCTACCAATAGTGTATTAGTGTCTCAGCTTTCCCACATCCTCTCCAACAGTTATCATTTTCCTTTTTAGTCATCTTAGTCAATCAGGTAGGTGTGAAGAGGTATCTCAGAGTTGTTTTAATTCTCATTTCTCTAATCAATAGTGATTTGGCACATTCTTTCATATGACTATGGATAGTTTTAATTTCTTCCACTGAAAACTATCTGTTATTGTCCATTGATCATTTTTCATTAGGAAATGTTTTGTATTCTTATAGATTTGACAGTTCTCTATATATTTGAGAGAGGAGTCTTTTTAAGAGATACTTGCTACATGATTCTTTCCCAAATTTCTTGTTTTCCTTCTACTCTTGGTTGCATTGGTTTTATTTATACAAAAACACTTTAATTTAATGTAAACAAAATTATCTGTGGTTTTTTTTCATAATGTTCTCTTTGTCTTTTTTGGTCATAAATTATTCTTTTATACATAAATCTGACATAAACTTTTTCAAGCTCCCTAATTTGCTCATGGTGTCACCCTTTCTGTCTAGATCCAATAATCACTTTGACTTCATCCTAGTATATTATGTGAGATGCTGCTTCATGCCTAATCTCTGCCATACTGCTTTCCAGTTTTCCCAGTAGTTGTCAAATAGTGAGATCTTTCCTGAAAAACTTGAATCCAACTTATTTTTCTGCTCCTATGGCTACAATGAGAATTTCTTATATGATATTAAATAATAGTGTGATAATTGGCATCTTTGCCTAGCCCCTGATTTTTTGGGAAAAGATTTTAGTATATCTCCAATCCAGATAATGCTTGCTGATGGTTTTTATTTAAACCCTTCCCTTCCCTTCCCTTCCCTCTTAGAATCAATACTGTGTATTGGTTCCAAGGTAGAAGAGTGGTAAGGACTAGGCAATGGAGGTTAAGTGATTTGCCCAAGGTCACACAGCTGGAAAGTGTCTGAGGCCAGATTTGAATCTAGGATCTCCCATCTCTAAGCCTGGCTTTCAATCCACTGAACTACCCAGCTGCCCCCTTGCTGATAGTTTTAGAAATATGTCATTTATCACTTTAAGGAAGGTTCTCTTTATTCTAGTATTTTCTAATGTTTTTATAAGTGTAGCAGTCCACACCTATCTATGATCAAGGGAAATAGTTAAAATGTAAAGATTGTCTTAGGAGAGAGTATGCTCAGTCCTGGGCATGGCAAGTAAAGCCTTTGACCCTTGTTTCCAGCGACCCCCAGCTTTAGGCGCAAAATTAGGTTTTTTTGTGCTCACCTGGCTGAGATAAACCACACCTATACCTTGTCGTAATTTACAATTGACCAATGGCAATATTCATCAATATGTATTGTGTACATTTGCATCTCAATAATAATAAATAGGAGCTCCACAAAGAGCCAGCCCTCTTTACCTTATCACCCCTCACCTGTCTCTGTCTTTGCTGGGGCTTGGCCTCTGGCCAAGCTTAACTTTAACTTCCTCTCTATCTCTCTCTCTCTTCCTGAAAGACCTTTCCTCCTCAATCTCTTATCCTCAAGTGGTTCATGCTTAGAGTACCAGCTCTAAGGAACCGGTGATTTCTTTCTTTCTTTCTTGATCTCCTCTCCTCAAGCCCGACTGATCCATACCTGCAGCCCAGGCTGTAGGGGATCGTAGCTTTTCTTTCAGCTAGTCTCCATGTTCATTGCTTACTCCCGTATGTTGATTCGAACTACTTAACTGGTTCAGGTCCTAGTGAAGGCTAAGTAGCTGAGCTTATTCTGTGGAGCTCATTTGTTAAATATTACATGTGTGTGTGTCTGCCTGCTTCCTTATCCATCTCCTTGGCTCCAATCCTTCCCTCAAGGTCAACCTTCTATCTTTCCTTTCGTGGGAGGGCTGCGGGCCAGCCCCCCACCCACTATAATAAGGAATGAGTGTTGTGTTTTGTTAAATGCTTTTTCTGCATCTATTGAAATAATCATATGGTTTCTTGGTTTTATTATTTATATGGTCAATTATGCTGATGGCTTTCCTAATATTGAACCATGGCTGCATTACTAGTATAAAACCCCCTTGATTGTGGTGTATGATTCTTATCATATAATATTGTCATTTCCTTGCTAGTATTTTATTTAAAATTTTTGCACCAACATTTATTAGGGAGATTGGTCTATAGTTTTCTTTCTATATTTTATCTCTTTCTGATTTAGGTATCAATACTATATTTAGTTTGGAAGGATTCCTTCTTCCCCTATTTTTCTCAATAGTTTGAGTAATATTAGAGTTAGTTATTCTTTGAATGTTTGGTAGAATTCACTTTTGAATGCCCCTGGGGTCTTTTACTTATTTGGTTTGTTCAATTTCTTTTTCTGTGATGGGATTGTCTAAATATTCAATTTCCTCTTTTATTAATCTAGGTAGTTTATATTTTTGTAAGTATTCATCTATTTCACTTATATTGTCAGATTTATTGGCATATAGTTGGGCAAAATAACTTCTAATGATTGCTTTCATTTGTTTTCATTGTGCCTTTTTCATTTTGATATCAAAAATTTAATTTTATTCCTTTTTTAATTGTTAACCAATAGTTTATCTATTTTATTTATTCATTCATAAAACCAACTCCATACCTTATTAGTTCAATGGTCTTCTTACTTTCAATTTTATTAATCTCTCCCCTGATTTTCAGGATTTCTAATTTGGTATTTAATTGGGGATTTTAATTTGTTCTTTTTCTAATTTTTTAGTTGCATGACCAATTCATTAATCTGTTCTTTCTTTAATTTATTGATGTAAGCATTTAGAGATATAAATTTTCCCCTAAACAATGTTTTGGCTGCATCCCATGAATTTTGATATGTTGTCTCCTTGCCACTTTCTTTAATGAAATCATTGATTGTTTCTATGATTTGTTCTTTGACCCATAAGATTATTTAGTTTCCAATTAATTTTAGTCCTTCTGCTTTCCTTTGTTAAGTGTAACTTTTATTGCATTATAGTCTGAAAAGTTTGTATTTAATATTTCTGCTTCTCTACATTTGGTTATGAGGTTTTTATGCCCTATTTTTTATTCACAATTTTTGTGAAGGTGGCATATATTTCTGAGGAAAACGTATGTTCCTTTCTCTTCCCATTCAGTTTTCTCCAGAGGGCTATCATATCCAGTTTTTCTAAAGCTCTATTTACTTTCTTAACTTTTTTCTTGTTTATTTTTGGTTGGATTTACCTACTTCTATAAGGGTAAGGTTGAAGCACCCCACTATTAATATTTTGCTATCTATTTCCTCCTGTAACTCATGTAGCCTTTCCTTCAGGAATCTGGATGCTGTGCCATTTGGAGGACATATGCTTTAAATTATTATTGTTTCGTTGTCTAATGGTGCCTTTTATCATGATGTAATTTCCTTCCTGGTTTTTTTTTTTATTAGATCAGTTTTTACTTTTACTTTGCCTGAGATCATGATTGCTATTGTAAAGGCCAGGGATGAACGGGGTAAAAATAAAAGGGTTGGACTAAATTTAAGAGTGTGGTCGCCAAGAATCATTACTCAATTCCAAATGGTTTTTTATGGTAATTTATTTACAAAAAGAGAAAGAGTGAAAGTAAGAAAATCAGAGAGAGTAGATATTTACTCCAGCCCAGTCCAAACAAGGTAGGGCTTAAGAGGCCCCAGCAAAGGGGGCCCAGAGGTAAATTAAACAAGGGTTTTAGCCACAAGGCCTCCTCTGAGACAAGGAGCCTCTCTAGAGGTTAGTACCTCAAAAACAAGCCAGGGAAAGGAGTAAGCCTTTTTCACTCACCCACATGGTAGTCCTAATAGAAAATAGACAGCAGTCCTAGTTCCTCAGCTGGGAGCTGGAGCTGGAGCTGGAGCCAGAGCTGGAACTGGAGCTGGAGCTGGAGCTAGAGCTAGAGCAGCAGAAACAAACAGCTGGATCCACCCAGGGAGTTAGCAGCAGGAGGCTGGATCAGCAGCTCAAGCAGATAGGCAGAAGTGGCTTATCCCTCATCCACCAAGAGCCCCTGGCTAAGTCACTCAAACTAAAGCAGCCAGGCATGTGGGGTAGCCAGAAAAAAATGAAAGAAAAAAAAAACAGCAGGAACAGGGCACCAGAAATGGCAGGAGAGAAATGCAGCTTTGCAAATTTTATCTAGGCTATCTTTAAAAAAATTGAGAATTCTTTCTCTAACTTTGGTGGTTGCCATCAGTGATTGTTAATGTTAAAAATAATTCAGGCCATTCTATGGCCACTAGCTTTGCAGTAGTATCTGCCCAATCATTTTCCCTAGAGACAGGGTCAGTGCCACATGTATGGACAGAGCAATGAACTATGGCTAGGGCTTCAGGTAGCTGGAGAGCAAAAAGAACTTCATTAATAATTTTTGCATTACTGGAGGGGATGTGGCAAAATAGGGACATTAATTCATTGCTGGTGGAGCTGTGAACTGATCCAACCATTCTGGAGGGCAATTTGGAACTATGCCCAAAGGGTGCTAAAAGAATATCTACCCTTTGACCCAGCCATAGCACTGCTGGGTCTGTACCCCAAAGAGATAATGGACACAAAGACTTGTACAAAAATATTCATAGCCGCGCTCTTTGTGGTGGCCCAAAACTGGAAAACGAGGGGATGCCCATCAATTGGGGAATGGCTGAACAAACTGTGGTATATGTTGGTGATGGAGTACTATTGTGCTAAAAGCAATAATAAAGTGGAGAAGTTCCATGGAGACTGGAACAACCTCCAGGAAGTGATGCAGAGCGAGAGGAGCAGAACCAGGAGAACATTGTACACAGAGACAAACACACTGTGGTATCATCGAACGTAATGGACTTCTCCATTGGTGGTGGTGTAATGTCCCTGAACAACTTGCAGGGACCCAGGAGAAAAAAACACCATTCATAAGCAAAGGATAAACTATGGGAGTGGAAACACCGAGAAAAAGCAACTGCCTGAATACAGAGGTTGAGGGGACATGACAGAGGATAGACTCTAAATGAACACTCTAATGCAAATACTATCAACAAAGCAATGGGCTCAAATCAAGAAAACATCTAATGCCCAGTGGACTTACGCGTCGGCTATGGGGGGTGGGGGGGGGGGGAGGAAAAGAAAATGATCTATGTCTTTAACGAATAATGCTTGGAAATGATCAAATAAAATATATTTTTAAAAAAATAATAATAATTTTTGCATTAGCTATAGATTTTCCAGCTGAGGTTAAAAATCCTCTCCAAAGTCATAACATACCCACTGAATGACAAATTCCAAATGCATATCTGGAATCTGTATAAATTGTTGCCTTTTTATCTTTGGCAATTATACAGGCATGTTTTAGGGCTATAAGTTCTGTGCCTTGATCACTTATATTTGAGGGCAGTGAAGCTGACCATGCAGTGATAAATTCTGTGACTACTGCAGCTCCAGTGTAATAATGTATGCCATCTCTCATGAAAGAAGAACCATTAATAAATAAAACTATATCTGGATTGTCTAAAGGAGTGTCCAGGAGATTATCTCAAGACTTTTCAGTTATGGACACTTGTGTATCACAACTGTGTAATGGTTCTCCTGAGACTGGTAAATCAGGAAACCAAGGTGGAAGGATTAAGAGTTGTACAGCATTTTAAAGTGATATTTTTGTCGCCCAGCAAAGTTACATCATATATTGAGAGTCTTTGATCTGAAAAATGCCTTTTATGCCTTAGCAACAATTCTTCTAAAATTAACTTTTATTCCTTTGCTTCTATTGATTATTAATAAATCTTATAAAATATAATATTTGGAGTTATGTTTTAATTTTTACACTATCCCTGCTTTTTTTTACTTTAATTGAAGCATAGTAGATTCTACTCCAGCCTCTTATTTTTATTCTGTGTGTGTCTTCCTGTTTTAAATGTTTCTTGTAGACAGCATATTGTGGGGATCTGTTTTTTAATTCACTCTGCAATCTTTTTCTGTTTTGTGGTGAGTCCATCCCATTCACATTATCTTCTCCCTAGGTGTTCCTCTTTCCCATTCCTCTTTTTTGGGGAGGGATATTAGCTTATCTTATCTAGCTTTCTTCTTTCTATGTATGCTTTTTCATTCTTCTGATAGTGATATATTTCTTAAGTATCTTAAATCTTGTATGTATCTTGCAAACTTTAAGCAACTTACCTTTCTCAAAGTATCATCAATATCCAATTATTTAAATTATCACCTTCCCAGGTATGAATTTATAAAAATCAACCTTATCAAAACCCTTAATTTTTCATTTTACCTTTTTATGCTTCTTTTGAGTATCAAATTTTCTCACCAAGTTTTCTTTTCAGATCTGGTTTTTTGGTCAGGAAAGTCTAAATTCTTCTATTTTTCTGAATGTCCATTTTTATGCCCAGTTTTGCTGAGTATGGAATTCTAGGTTGTAGTCCTAGGTCCTTGCCCTTTCAGAATATCATATTCCATACTTTTAGTCCTTTAAGATAGACTATGTCTTATGTAATCCTGACTGTGGCTCCATGATATTCGAATTGCTTCCTTCTGGCTGCTTGTAGTATTTTTTCCTTGACCTGAAATTTGATTATAATAGTCCTGGGGTATTTTATTTTAGGGTTTGTTTGGGGGGGGGGTTTGTTTGGTTGGTTGGTTTTTTTGGATCATGGCTTTCAGCTATTCCAATTATTCTTAGAGTATATTTGCTAGATCTATTTTCTAGGTTGGTCATTTTTACAGTGGGGTATTTTAGGTTTTCTTCGATTTTTCTTTTTTTAATGTTGTTTCCTGATGTCTCATGATCTCATTAGCTTCTGTTTGTCCAATTCTAATTTTTTAGGAAGTTATTTTCTTCCTTGAGTTTTTGTGTTTCCTTTTCCATTTGGTCAATTCTACCCTTGAAAGAGTTGTTTTCTTTAGTACTTTTCTTTTTGTTTCCATTTCTATTTGGTCCATTCTATTTGTGAGGGACTCATTTTCTTCAGTGTATTCTGCTTCCTTTTCCTTTTGGCCTTTTCTAATTTTAGGGGATTGATTTCTTTGGTAAATTTTTTCCAAACTATTCATTTTTTCTATCAATTCTCTTATTATTTGTTTTTTTAATTCTTTTCAAGTTCTTGGGGTTCTTTTGAGTCCTGACATCTTTTCACATGGTTTCTTTTTGGCATTATTGTCCTCTTCTGAGTTCATATTTCAGTCTTCCATTTCACTAATGTGTCTTCCTAATGTCAGGGGTTTTTTGGTCTTCTCACTTTTCTAGTGTTTTTCTCCCATTACTTTATTGGTTGAGGTACTTCTCTGTACCAAGATTTGTGAGTTTTGAAATTAATAATCAATAACTAAATATTATATTTTATAAAGTTTTATTAATAATAACTAAAACAAAAAGACTGCCTGACTTAAGCCTGGTCACAGGTCAAAGAGAGCGAGAGAGGGAGGAGTTTTAGCCACTTAAATACAATCACGCAAAATGTGGGGACACAGGAAAATGGAATTTTGGGAAATACAAAGGACTTCTGAAGGATGAAGTCCAAAGGCTCAAAATCTCCTTTTATACATATCTCCCTGTGATCCTATTGGGAAACCAGTTTCCCCAAAAGGATCATGGAAACATAATCAACTTAAAGATTGCAATAATTTGTGGATAAAAGGAAAAGAGAACAAAGCCAATGATTACTAAGTTGACAAAAAGCCAATTTGGGGGCAGTCCCCTTTGGCATAATAGTATACAATCAAAACAAAAGCATTTCAACCCCCCATAGTTCAATTCACATCTCAAAGTTCACTCTGGATCTTCTGGTGAAGCATGTGGTTTCTGCAAGCATCTATCTTCATGGCACATTCTGGATTCTGGGAGGTAGCAAGTTTCTTATCCTAAAATTGCTCAGATTTAAGTCAAAGTTCACAACAATAACTTGGCCCCCCTGAAGTGAATAATAACAAACACAGGTATCACTCAGGGATGCATTGCTGAGTTTTGAGGTATATGAATCAATTTTCAAAAGAAAATCAAAAACATGAAAAAATCCAAGTAAAAGAGAAAAATAACTTGTGGATATAATACAAAATGTAAACATTTTATGTCTAAAAGAATCTAAGTAAAGGAAAAACAAACCTATAACAGGTCCTTGAATCAGGGCCCAATTAAAATGATTTAAGAAATTATGCATTTACCCAGTCAGTAGCCAAGACTACAGAAATTTTGCCACATCATAAAAGGGGACTAGATTATAGGAGCCAGATAGGAGCCAAATTTGAGCTACTTGGTAGAATGTGGGACAAGGAAGACCTGCCTTTAACACATGTTAAACAGCCTCAACCTTGAACCCTAGACAAGTTCAAGTTCTCTTGAGTTCTCTTGTCTTGACTCAAAATTGGTCTCTTTGACCTTGTGCTCAATTGGCACTGTGCAGTTTAGCTTTGTGCTTCTTTGGCACTATGCAATGGCTCTTTTTTGTATTCTCTTGTCCTGGAATCAGACAGAATCATTAAGCAAAGTCCTGTAAATTTTTTTAAACAATCAATGGCATCATTTTTGTAGTCTAAAGCTTTTGGGGTATGCATTAATATTAGAACAAATGTATTTAAAACATATTACTGCAAAAATAAAAAAATGAAAGAAAAATTTTGTCAATACTGTTTGACATGTGCTTCAAATACAAAAAGGAGATAAAAAATAGAACTCAGATACTATATTGCACATGCAAGGAAAAAATCAAAAAATTCTTTAAAGTTTTAAAAATCAAAAATATATAGCTCAAAATCAGTGACACACTGTGTCATCCATGTGAATACAAAATGATTTTCAGAATAAAGCAGTAATACACTAGATAACATTTAAAGAAGTACCAAAGTCCCCCAAATTCACAATATCCTAGTTAATTACAATAGCAAACAAACCCACTCTCATATTTCACATAAGTTGTATGACATAAAAAACCCTATGAACTGATGGATATTTGTCATGGTTTTTACAGATGTAGCAAATCTTTCAACCTTGGCAAATATATTTTTAAACAAAGTAAAACTTATTTGGGTCTAGAACATCATCAAGAAATCTAAATTGTTCTGCTGGAAGTAAATTAAAATGAAGAGTTTTACAGGAGCTCTTTTTTTCCAGCTTCCTGATACATATAAACACCTTGGTAGGAACATTTTTGTTTCTGTACCTTTACTACAACATTCTTTATTATATATAATATCATCCATTCAGAAACTACTGGTTATGTAAAATTATTTCTGAAGACCCCTTAAAATTACAATTAAATTCTTAGCTTATTAAATTCTCTAAAGTTTATATATACTTTAACCACTTTTGTTGAAATCCATCCATCATCATCTATGTAATAAATAATTAACAAAGACAACATGTGATCTTCAATAGATCTAGTGACAAGGGTTTTAGGCAAGATGTTCATGGGCTTATACAGTGATATTTTGTTCTTCAACAGAGCTAAAGGTACAAATTAAAGATCAATATAGGCAAAACACAGTACCTTAAAATGATTCAGTATAAGAGAAAGATATTGATTAAATTAAAACAGATAAACTTTTAAAAATTTTAAACCTTAAAACAATCAGTAAATACAATAATATAAATTAATGATGAGGTGTACACAGGCAGTACAGTCAGAAGCCTTTTCACCAATCCCAATATACTTGTTCACTATTGTAGGAGGAGAATAAACTCAAAATAGTTAGCAAGAAACTTCCAGATCTCTTTTAAAGTTTCCTTCCCCTCCCTCAATATTTAATTCTTTTGTCAGCACTCTGAATTTTTTCATAGAAGCACAGGGCAGAATCTCCACTCTGCATGTTGAGAGTATTTAGGACTTTTAGAACTTTGTCAAAATACTTCAGGTTGGTTTGTAGCATATGCAGCCTAGCTTGTGGCATATTCTTGAGGAGAAGGAAATAAAGTGGGAAATCTCCAATGAACATGAAAACTCCCAGGATAAGAATTAAGCAGATTCAAAGTGCACTTTTTTGCTCTACCAACTAAAACTGTTGTTTCAGAGTTTCAAGCATGCTTTGCAATGGCATTTTTCCTGAAAGATGCTGAATGGGGTGTGTTAAAAGAGTAAACAGAAAGAGGCAAAACTTAGAGGGAAAACAATAGCATATTTGCATATGAGAGAAAAAAGACTTCTCCTTGGTACTTTGGGTCAAGAGAAAGAAGGAAAACAAAAACAGGCTTGTTCCCTAAAACTGACTTTAAATCTACTGATTTGGAACTAACTGCCCTCCTTGTGAAAAACCTTTAGTAATAGCCTTCTAAACTAGGAGTCCAAGATCAGCTTATAAAAAATCTGCTTGAAAATTAAAAGGTGTAGTGTTCTTTTCTCCACGCTGAAAAATGGCTATGGCAGGCTAGAAACACGCATGGAGTGTGGAAAGGGATTGGGGAGGAAAGATTATTATACGTTACCCTCTGTGGAAAAAAAAAATGACTGGGATTGGCAGGCTCTTATGGTGGGTCTGGTCTCAGCAAGAGGAGGCTCCAAGCTGGGTGGACAATGGTGAGGAATGCTGGTCAAGCAGATGGACAGGAGAAACAGCAGGCAGCGGCAGGCAGCAGGGCGAGGCAGAAACGCAGGCACACCATACCACTGGACCCTCCTGTGGCAGTGACCAGGCAAACTTACTATCTTTACTGTAAGGCTATCTGCTCAAAAAAATTTTAAGAATTGTAATTTAAGAATTGTAAAAATTTAAGAATTGTAAAGAATTGTAATCGCCTCATGGTAAGCCAAAAATGTGGGTTTTAAAATTAATAATCAATAACTAAACATTATATTTTATAAAGTTTTATTAATAATAACTAAAACAAAAAAACTGTCTGACTTCAGCCTGGTCGCAGAACCAAGAGAGCAAAAGAAGGAGGAGTTACAGCCACTTAAATTGTTTTAAAAAAATATAAAAAAGAAGGGAATGTACCCCAGGGGAGGGAGGCTTGTACCCTGAGGTATAGAAAGAGAGAGAAAGGAAAAAAGAGAGAACTCCCTAGTCCACAAAGCAGGGTCCATGGGAGACAGCCTATGTAATAGGTTGGCTCAGAGAGAGGAGAGGGGGTATTAAAGATTTTCCCCCTTCTGCCTTCCCTCCTTAGCTAAAGCTATTCTCCCCAATACACTCTTGTCCCTCTTGTCCCCCCTCCACTACTCAAGACCAAAAGGTCTCCCCTCAATTCCGTTCACTCACACTCAGCTTTGGGGAACAGATAACTTTTAATGTTAACTCAGGTAATACAAAAGGAATAATGGGCAAGGAAGAATGGGAAAAGGAATATGGGAAAAGGGGGTCCCTGTCTCTATCTAAACCCTTTTCCTCCCTCCTTGAGTTTGGGGGGAACTCAGGCCTTGGCAGCCTGAGCCCCCCTGAGAAAAAGTCAGGTTGACTCACTCCTGGGCCACAGGAGCTGAGGTAAAGTCTGCTCAGGATTCTCTTTAGAAATTCCCTTCAAGGTAATGGACTCCTCCACTAGGGACAATGCAATGTCTCTGAACAATCTGCAGGGATCTAAAAAACACTATCCACAAGCAGAGGATAAACTGTGGGAGTAAAAACACCGAGGAAAAGCAACTGCTTGACTACAGGGGCTGAGAGGAAATGACTGAGGAGAGTCTCTAAATGAACACTCTAGTGCAAATACCAACAACATGGAAATGGGTTCGAACCAAGAACACATGTGAAACCCAGCGGAATTGTGCAGCCGCTATGGGAGAAGTGGTGGGAGGGGGGTGGGGGGAGGAAAAGATAATGATCATTGTTTCCAATGAATAATGTTTGTAAATAATCAAATAAAATAATGTTTAAAAAGTCAAAAAAAAAGAAATTTCCTTCAATTAGGAAGTGTTGGGGGGAAAGATTTCTAGTCACCAGCAGGAAAAAATGGGTAACCCTCAGGAGAAAGTCTTTATCCACCTTCTCTCTTCCACAGCTCAAGACTGAGAGACCTCACTGCTCTCCAGCCAGAATCTTCTCTCCTCAGGATTCCACTCCTGGGGCCCCTCCCCCAGCGAGGTGATCAATTTCATATATTCTTCAGTCTGGCACTTTTTCTTTAGTGCCAGCCTCTATCACAAAATACAATCACACAAAACATGGGGACACAGGAAAATGGAATTTTGGGAAATACAAAGGACTTCTGGGGGGATGAAGTCCAAAGGTTCAAAAATCTCCCTTTATACAGATTGCAAAGTACTCTCCTTTCATACTTAGGGTAGGCCCAGCTACCCTTGTTTCTCATGGTGTGTCTGTCAAGGAGGTGGCCCTGCTGATCTGATCTGGGGAGATCTTTGTCTACCTATATTCAACACCCATGTTAGCTATTCTTCTGTTATTTTGTGGGCCGGGCTGGTCCCCTCTCTGCTGCTTCCCCTAATCCCCACTTCTGCCCCTACAAAGTGGCTTAGGCTGAGCAGGTCCCTTGCTCTGGACCCTGCTGCCTCAGGCCCTCTGCTGCCAATTGGAAGAGCAGTTCTGCTGGTCTTCTTTCTGCTCCCTTGTGGCCTCAGGGTTCTGCTGTCATGTGGGAGTACAGAGTTTTCTGCCTTCTCTGATTTCTATAACTGTGTAGGGTAGCTCAGGCTAAGTTCCTACTCATTCTGCTGCTTTGTTGCCTCTGGCATGTTGGGCTGCCCCAAGTTCTGCTTGTTCTTGAAAATGCTGTGTATAGAGAAATATTCATTAATTAATTAAGATTTTATTAGGAAATAGAGTTAAGTAGCAAAATTTATTGATAGATACATAAGAGAGATTTATAAGTTGGGTTTCTTTAAATCTGAATGGAATCTCGAGGATGATTAATGGCAGAGAATTTTCTCATGGAGCTTTGTGAAAGGCAGTTGATAACTGCTCATTCTTTGGGGATGACCTAAACAAGGAAGGTGATCCAAAGAGCAGTTCTATAAGTTTGGAAAATCTTGGTGAATTTACATCCTGGGAACAAACCATCTTATTAGGCCAGAGAAGAGAAGGCAATTGTTGGGTTCAGTACCTGTGCCTGCTCCAGTAGGTGGCAGTAAAGTCTGACCTGTTAGAGTAGAGAAGCAACGGAATCTTTGATCAGCTGGAAATCACATCTGAGCAACAAGAAAGAGAAACCTGACTCATTCTTCTTGTTTATAAGTTTATAATTTAGATTAGGATAGAGAGATAGATAGATAGATAGAGAGATAGATAGATAGATAGATAGATAGATAGATAGATAGATAGATAAGGATTGGGGGGTTGAAAATAAATAGGAAGAGAGGATAGCTTTGACTCTGTCAAAGGAGAAGAAAGTCCTTGCAGACCAGCTTGGTTGGGTGATTATAGTTAAGATTTATTAGCACAGGGACCTACATAATGTAAAAAATGCCTTTCTACCTCTTTTCCTTTTTCTATCCATTCCTCTAAAGTTTTTATACCTACAATAAATATATTTTTACATAACTGGCCTGAGTCAGTTCTTTCAGACTGTTTAGAGAAACCATCTTTCTCAACAGTCAAAACAA
Source organism: Monodelphis domestica (assembly GCF_027887165.1). Taxonomy (NCBI): domain Eukaryota; kingdom Metazoa; phylum Chordata; class Mammalia; order Didelphimorphia; family Didelphidae; genus Monodelphis; species Monodelphis domestica. The sequence goes on along the minus strand of NC_077227.1, from coordinate 174,909,389 downwards.
CAGCCTGAACACTCAGGACACAAGTATTGGAAATACCTAGACAAATACAAATAATCTATAAGGGTCAATAATCCTTATAACATGTGTTGCCTGTACTTCTCTTTCTTCTTACCCCAGTGAGACATGCTCTTCCCATTTTTCTTTCTTTTGATGAGATTTATTTTCTTTTTTTTTCATGATTGTGTGGAAGAATCAGGGGAGTGGAGTATCCTTTACTTTCTTAGCTACCAGCATGCAACTCCTTTTCTTATCTTAATAAGTATTCTTTATATCTGTGGCCAAATTTTTTAAAAATCAATTGGTTTCCAGCTTTATGAAGATGTGACCCTCTACAAACTTACCTAGGGTTAGTTCTCAGATCTCTCACTGAATCTATAATCAAAGACTTTCCAGCTTGATAAGAACTTTGAGAATTTGGCTTCCATTATCATCTCTTTCAAAACCTAGGGTTACATCTAAATCACAATGAGAGAAGTATCAGGGTAAGGTTTTGGTAAAGTTGACTGTATTTGATTGCAATAAAGCCCAGTTCTTTGAATCCATTTGGGCCAAGTATGTATCACAGTAGGGCACAATTTTGTATTCATAAATATACATATATATAAGTATTCTACAGAATCTGCACATATACATTGTGCTAGTAGAAAGAGCTCTGGATTTGAAATCAAAGAATCAGGGCTCAAACCTAAATGTCACTTTCTACTTAACCTTGGTGAGCAGTTAGGTGGTATGATGGATAGAGTTCTGGGCCTAGGATCAGGAAGACTCATCTTTGTGAGTTCAAATATGTCTCCAGATATTTATTAGCTGTGTGACCCTGAGCAAGTCATTTAACCCTGTTGGCCTCAGTTTCCTCAACTGCCAAATAAACTGGAAAAGCAGCAAACTATTTCCAGTATCTTTGTTAAGAAAATCCTAAATGGGTTTATGAAGAGTTGAACACAACTGAAAATAGCTGAACAACAAGACCTGATGCTAGACAAGTTAATTAACTTCTCCATGTTCCAATTTCCACATTTGTAAAATGATGAGAGAGTTTGAGGAGATGATCTCTATAAGGCCTTCTGCATGTCTAAATTTGGAGGACCTCAACTCCCACATTAGATAGTTTCTTTACTATACCTCCTTAGATCTCTGTTTCATATTCTAATTATTAACAGAGTTAGACAAGATGGCTGTTGATATCCCTTCCCATTCTAGAGCTATGATTCTAGGAACTGAAATCTATAGTCCTATCTATAACTTTTTTCTGATATAATTCCATTGGTAATCTCAAAGAGCAGAGCTAGAAAATCCTTGCAAAGAGTTTTATTCAGTAGGGAAATGAAAACTTAAAAACCACAATATGCTGAAGACATACATGGAATATGTTAGGCTGTGTTAAAATGAGACAAGTGGTAGACTTGGAGTTAATATGGACTTGTTTTCAAATCCTATTTCTATCACTTTTTAGCTTTGAAACCATGGCTAAGTCTCTTAACCTCAGTCTCTTTACTCATCTGTAGAGTGAGAATAATAATACTTGTGATTCATATAAATATATGGACCAATAATTTCATCAATATTGGGAACTCCCAGATGAGGAAACTCCTAACACTGCAGGTTGGGGCCTTCATGTCAGCTTGTACCCTTAGAAAGTTGTCCATTCACTGAAAAGTTAAATGACTTTCCCAGGGTCACAGAGCTATTGTGAGAGTACTATTTGTCCAAAGCAGAGCTTAAATACAACTCTTCATGCCTTCCAGTACAGCTCTCTATCTTCTGTGCCATGCTGACTTTCATAGAGTACTTCTATCACAAGCTTTTGGCAAGAATCAAATGAGTGTATTTAATTAACACATCTTTATTTATTTGGTTAAATAATTAATTTAATTATTAGTATCTTTAGTGCAGCATATAGTACACACTTAAGTATTTTGTAAACCTTAAGGCACTATCAAAATGACAGCTATTATTGCTACTTGTGTCAATAAAGAGTGTACCCATAGAAATGGAACGAAATGATAGATACTTGAAGTATTGAATCAAATATACTTGAGACTCTAAATCTCCCCCCTCCCCTTCACTGTTGTGGCCCAATTAAGGTTTGATTATGCCAACCCACCAGAAAGATCAGTAGAATAACCCTGACATATGACCCCAAAAGAATACATAGGAATTGAGAAATTTAGGGGGAAGGGAAATTAAGGCATCTTGGTCTAACTTTGATATATAGGAAAGCCTCACTTAGGTGGGAAATGCAATGTCCAGGAAAAAAAGAGATCAATTCAGATATATCCTGATCCAACCTGGTATTGATGATACAGAACTCTGTGAAGAAGAAAGAAATAAGTTTTCTGTTCCTTTTCTAAACATTTTTGTAAGGTCAAAGTTTTGCCAACATAACAGCATAAAGGAGAGACTTCATAGAAGAGGCAACCTGGAAAAAAGCTGCACTTGGACTATATCTAGTGAACACCTATCTCATGTCATGACAATGAAACTCCACACTGAATGGTTGGGGCCCAGGGGACCAAATCTTTTTCCCTAGAAAGGGGTCAGTGATGCTACCTATTGGTAGCTATAAGGAACTGCAGAGTTCTAAGTGTGAAGTAAACAGGAAGAGGAAAATAGGCACTAACATGGCATCTTTTGGGATGAAGAAGTAATGGCTGACCACCTGAAAAAAGCTACAGAGAAATGCAAGTGGAAAAATTATATATATATACAATAATGAGGGCAAGGAAAACGGAAGCAGGGTCCACATTCTAACAAACTAGGAGAACCAACATTTATTGAGAACTGTACTTTCTAAATGTTTGAATAAGACCAGTGCAATAAACACTGACTGATACTGATACTTTTCATTAATTCTAGGAAGAGCACTATTTGTTTTCTCTGAACTGTGGGTTGAGGTAGGTTCTTGGAGCTCTGTGAAATAGGATTGCAAGAGAAGTTTGTGAAAACAAGGAAGGTTACAACAGTGAAATTGTCATATTTTCTGAGTGGAGGAGAATTGATAAGAAATACAAGAAACACTCCCCAAAGTGTTTGTTGGTTTTCCATGTAACATAACAGCCTCTAACATAAGGATAACATAAGTGATAAAGAAAGTGAAGATTGTCATACACTGGCATCAGAAAATACTAAATGGAAAAAAAATACTACATGGATAGACAAATCCTCCATTTGACAAGTAAAATCCTGGGCACCTTCCTTTCTTTACTCCCTTCTCACTTCCCTTTCCTACCCCCATTCAATGGTGCTACAGAAAAAAAATAGTGCCTAGGAAAAAAAAATCACTGCTTACATAGTCCTACCATTGCCTGGAACCACCCTGGGAGATGCCCTCAAGATTCAAATCAACTTTACACATTCCTAAACTTAAATCTCAAATTCATTAAGAAATGAGAAAATTGGTGGGGTGCCAGCTGGGTGGCTCAGTGAATTGAGAGTCAGGCCCAGAGAAGGGAGGTCCTGGGTTCAAATCTGACCTCAGACACTTCCTAGTTGTATGACCCTGGGCAAGTTACTTAACCCCATTGTCTAGCCCTTACCATTCTTATGCCTTAGAACCAATACCCAGTATTGATTCTGAGACAGAAGGTAAGGTTAAAAAAAAAAGGAATGAGAAAATTCCATTATGAAAAGCACCCATTGAGTAACAACAGATAAATTAGATTTTCCCCTCTTCCTTTTTCAAATCACTCATATTTAAGAAAGGGAACCACCAAAGGAAAAGATAAACAACCCTTGTTAAGCCCTGGATATAGAGCTGAACTATTCCCCACAGTTACTTAGTTTCTTTCAATTTTCTAACCAGTCAGTTGGGACAATCACCCAAATCCCTAAGCTGGTGCTTTGAAGCCTCCTAATTGGCCTTCTAGATAATGGGAGAAATGACAACACAAGGGAAAGAATTTCAACAACACCATCATCAGAAGCCATAGCTATTCCCATTTCACTATGGAACACAGATGTTGGAAAGTGGCATCAATAAATGAACTGGTAAATCCCAGTCCCAACTTCACAGAGTTGATTCCTTACTTCCTGCACTGTGATCCAGTCAGAACTAATTGATTGGGTCTTGGATGACCCTGCGGGATCCAAAAATAATTTTTAAATCCCTCCAAGAAAACAACATATCAGAGATCCTTCTGTGAATTCATGATGTTGACATTTTAAGAATCTTGAAGGTACCTGCCATTATTCCCTCCCATTGACCAGAATTGAACTTTGACTGAGGACTTTATAAAACTGCTGCTTTATAAATCAGAGGGATTGAGAAAAGGGGGAAACCTTCTTGAATTCAACCACAGCCATAGATGACCACACAGTAAGTTTTCAGGAAATAGGCACATGTTGTTTGTCCACAAATATCCTCCACTGTCTACATTTCCATAGCTCAATATCTCCCTCTCTGTCTCCCCTCCCCCATTTCTTTGTATCTCTTTCCCAGTCCCATGGCTAAATCATTCATGTAAGTTACTAAAATTTTCTAAGACAAGAACAACAGATTATAATTCCCTTTGTTCCTCATTGGTTGCATTTTTTCTTAATGTTAAAATTTTCCTCATGCTTGATATCCAACAAGGTTCTGTCACTAACCAATGACTGGAAACCTAGCAAGTGAGAGTTCTGTGATCATCAGAATTCAGAGCAAGAACTGATTTTCTTACCATCAAAGCAAAGTACCCTGGCCTTATCAATCAACAATTTCCAAGACATGGATCATTCAGGGTAATTTGTCTTTTCCTTATTTCCCCTATTACTGTAGGAGTGTCCCAGTCCTCCCAAACTCCTAGAGAAAGAACTAGATATTCATAAATATTTTATTACAAAGTGTTTGGGAAGCAGTAAATAAATTATTTGTTCCTTATTTCCATTTTGGGAGGCAGGGACCAAGGGAGAGAGGTAACTATGCCTTTGTCCAGCCAATGTTGTATACTTTTACCATGAAGAAGGATTCCCAACAGATTTTCTTAAAAGCCATCACTTCTATAAAGTCTTCGTCATACAGAAAAATGGAATTCCTAACTGGTGCTGTTGAGCCAACAATGAAGATGAGACAAGAAGAATTCACCATTTAAATGTGTCACCATTCACCTTTAACTTCCCCACTGCTTTGCCCGAGTCCATGCTTGGAATCTCTAACATTATTCTCGTCAAGTCCATTCCACCCCACCTAATCTTAATGCCTTTTTCATGAAAACTAGTTTCTTGGCTACATAAAAGAGGTTTATGTCAAATTTGATAACTAATTGGAGAGGGCAAAATGAAAAAGATAAAAGCTTTAAAAGAGTAGAATCCCACTTAACAGGTACTTCAGCAATATATAGAACCTTAGAGATCAGGGAGTCCAAACACTTCATTAGAAAAGTGAGGAAATAAAGGCCCAAGAGGATGAAGTGTTTTTGCCCAAGGTCACAGAGCTAGTAAACAGAATTCAGTCCAGGCCTTTTCACTCCCAATTCAATGTGTTTTCAGTTTCAAATAGCAATAATGCCACCTCAGATAAAATCTCATTGGCTATGATACTGCCACTGCACAAAGCTATCAATGTGTTTTCAAAAAACAACTAAGGGGTCACCTCCTGTGCAATGCCCTTCTTGATATTCACAATTGCTAATTCTTCCCTTAAAATGAAATTATTTTTGTATTGACATACATTTTTGTCTTTTTGTACATTTTTTGGTATTTTTACATTCAATTTTTGAATTTACTTATTTTGTGCATGATCTTTCTCTTCCAGTAGAACATAAGCTCAATGGGGGCCAGAGATTGGTTTCATTTTTGTCTTTGTATCCCCAACACAAAACACAGTAAGGACTTTAAAAATACTTGTCAGTTTGAGTTTCCAATAGCACAAACAGTCAATACCACAATCAATGAGTAGAGGATACAAGCCCTCCAAAAAAGAGGAAAAATAAAGGCAAGGAGTGACTCAAGTCAGCAAATGGTGGATGGAATGGAATTAACTATGTCTGAAAATCTTCCCCAGAAGTAATCTTTTTCCTGCAGTGTGGTTTAGTGATAGTTTCCTGTTGACATTATATCTTTCTATCTGATATAGGAGGCAGCTAACTTTAACTGTCCTTAGAAAAATCCAATCCTTAAATTTGGATATTTTAACATATTGAGAAAAAAAAAAGGCATCAGAGAGCATTCAGAGAGATGGACAAAGACCTTTATGAAGTTTAAAGAATGATCTTAACATATGCACGAGACATCTTTTATCAGAGTAGTATCTTTTAAACTGTGCTTTGTTCTACAAGTTAAATGTGATTGGAGAATCTCCAGAACCAGCAAAATCTTGAATTCTTTATATCTTTCAGACAAGTGAAAATATATTTTGTATTCTTTATATCTTTCAGACAAATGAAAATATAGTTTGAAATAGAAAATAATTTGCAAAATCCTGCCAATTTCTTCAATATATACTGACACTGTCAGCATGAAGATGTAAGAATATAAGAATATAAATGGTATATTGTTTTAGTTGTCTTTTGGATTACCTTTGTTGAGTTACAGTATCATCTGTGGTTTTTCCCTTCTGTTATCTTTCTCTCCCTCAGCTATTTTTTTAAACTGTCCTTGAATTCTTTCAAAGTTGTATCACTTATAGGTGATACATTCTAGTAAAAGTCTTGGAAAAGGTTTGGCAAAGATTTGCTTTATGTGCATTTAATCTAATCTGGATATACTTCTCAATCTTAAATTCTAGAATATCACTTCTACCTTTGGATGATATGGTTCACATAAGGTGATTTCACTGAAATCAATGATAAAAGGACATTATAGAAATGTAATTAAATCTGTTCCATTTTCTATCTATTTTTCCTACTACCACTTTCATCTTGAGAACATTAGGATAACTAGGTGGCTCAATGGATAGAGTGCTGGACCTAGAGTCAAAAATCAGGAAGGCCTCAGTTCAGCTCCAACTCAAATAATTACTGTGTGCCTTGAGCAAGTTAGTCAACTTGTACTTACCTCACTTGTCTCATGTGTAAAATGGAGATAATAAGAGTATGTCCTTCCCAGTGTTTTGGCAAGGATTAACTGACATAACACTTGTAAAGTGCTTAGCAAAGTACCTACTATGCAAGGTTATAAAAATATTAGATATTATTTTTAAGATGATGTGACTCAACTATGTCACGTGCCAAGATTCCTATAAACTTGTTTCTACTCTCAATGCTGTTTGCTGATTTATAAAACCATACTGTTTATAATCTTCCATCATCCTTCTCTATAACATTTTTACATAGATATTTGTATTATAAATTAGTGTTATCCTTGTCTGCCATGTCACTCCACTTGGAAAAGAGCACAAGTGTTTGCTGCAATTATGTCCAGTGTCTCCTTTATCTCATTATTCTTCTAATTTGAAGTTGATTTTGACTTGTGATCTAACCACTTGATGGTTTGACCTCACCTTAAGAGCTATTATCTCCTACAACTGTAATTTGAAGTTTTCAGTCATCTAAGAAGCTGTCTATTTTATTTTGTTTATTGGTGAGGTTGTTTAGCACTCACCGAGTCTAGCATTTCTGACTCTCTTCTAAAAGAAAATTATTCATGATATTTAAGCATGAGCCTTCTGATTAATCTAAAAGATTTACCCTTTTGCATTTATTAAACTTGAACAATATTTCACTTTTTTTTTGCTTTCTTTGCCTATGTCCACCTGCACATTATAATTACTGAGAATCAAAATTTATTTTTATTTCATTGGAAAGGTCATGTCAAATTCTCCAAAGGTTTTCTCTACTACTCCACCTTCTACAGAAGATGTTGGTATTTAATTTACAACTAGGTGAAAAAGTGCTGTACCTTGACTCAGAAAGAGCTAAGTTTAAATACAGTCTCTGAAATGTACTAGATAGTTATGTGGTCCTAGGTAAGTCATTTAACCTCTGTCTCAGTTTCCTCATTTGAAAAATTAAGACAATAATAGTACATCCCTTTCAGGGTGGTTATGAAGATAAAATAATACATGCAAAGCACTTTTAAAATGTTAAATCATTATATATTGCTAATTATCATTATCTTTATTAGGTGTTATTTTTTCTTAAGTTCACTATAAGTAAAAGATTGTTCCATAAAACTATGTCTCTTGTTGCTTTTAGGGACATAGTTAAACCAAGTCCTTTGTTTATATTTCCAATTTCTGAGTGACCCTTTAACTTACTGTTTTTGGGGGAGTAGGGGATTATTCAGTCATTTCAATCATGTCCAACTCTTCTGGCCCCATTTGGAACTTTCTTGGCAAAGACACTAGAATAGTTTGCCATTCTTTCTCTAGTTACTTTTACAGATGAGGAACTGAGGCAAATGGGGTTAGATGACTCCTCAGGATCATCTAGTGAGTAAATGTATGAGGCCAGATATGAAATAAAAAAGAAGAGTCTTCCTGACTTCAGGCTAGGTATTCTATCCACCGTGCCACCTTTCTCTCTTTATAAAACTTCTATTTTTCTACTGGTTTCATTTCTCATGAGAACAGCAATTTTGATGTTCATAGTATATCAATGGAAAATATCATTAGACGTGATTATTTTGTCATTGAACAAAGATTCCATATATAAAATGTCAAAATTAAGTTAATATTAATAAATGATATTAACTCTTTCTTCCTTCCTTTGTCATCACTGTGCCACCATCACCATGGAAGATTTGGAGGTCACAGAGCACTGGGGAATATTTTTATCTTTTTTCAGTGGGTTGACATTGCCAAACAAGTCATCACTTAATGTTCAATCTTCTGGTGATGAGCAGCTCCAAATTTAGTCATTTTGGGACTTGGACAGCAGACTTAATCATTCAGAAACATAAACAAATCCTTCCTAGCATTCTGGAATTTTTCAGAACTTATGTACTGTTTTTGCAGTC